>NW_027521484.1:0-79494 GCF_052094955.1 Ictidomys tridecemlineatus
AACCCCAATGCAAAGCTGTCACGTGTACCCTTCTCAAAGGGTGCTAGAAAATGACACGCCAACTTTCTCTGATAACTAGCTGGGAACACGCCAACTCTCTTTGATATGGAGTTGTCCTTCAGAGACCACAACGGAGCCAGAGCCATCATGTAATGGCAACCACAGTCTGCAGGAACGGCTCACCACACTAGAAGAACATAATTTGGTGAGCCAAGTGGTTTTGGTGTACTGATCATTACCTGAAAGAATCATCAAGATTGGGTGAAAAAATGTTTGCTGAGATTTCAGGCAACTCGTAGTTTTTTGGAAGCTTGGCAACCCCTTTTCATGAAAGTGATTTTCGCCAGTCTCTGCTTAGGGCTACATCAACAGCAAACAAACCATAGAGATAGAACTGGAAACTGCTTTCTTGTGTCAAGTTTCAAAGAGCTAGCACAAACCGTGTTTGATTTAGAGTTCCAAATACATGTATCCCTATAGGAGAAAACAGAGTGAAACCTAAAAATGAAAACGGTTACTGCAAACGAACGGTTTAACCTAGAAGAACGAAATTTGGTGAGCCAAGTGGTTTTGGTGTACTGATCATTACCTGAAAGAATCATCAAGATTGGGTGAAAAAATGTTTGCTGAGATTTCAGGCAACTCGTAGTTTTTTTGGAAGCTTGGCAACTTCTTTAAATGAAAGAGATTTTCGCCAGTCTCTGCTTAGGGCTACATCAACAGCAAACAAACCATAGAGATAGAACTTGAAACTGCTTTCTTGTGTCAAGTTTCAAAGAGCTAGCACAAACCGTGTTTGATTTAGAGTTCCAAATACATGTATCCCTATAGGAGAAAACAGAGTGAAACCTAAAAATGAAAATGGTTACTGCAAACGAACGGTTTAACCTAGAAAAACGAAATTTGGTGAGCCAAGTGGTTTTGGTGTACTGATCATTACCTGAAATAATCATCAAGATTGGGTGAAAAAATGTTTGCTGAGATTTCAGGCAACTCGTAGTTTTTTGGAAGCTTGGCAACCCCTTTCCATGAAAGAGATTTTCGCCAGTCTCTGCTTAAAGCTACATCAACAGCAAATAAACCATAGAGATAGAACTTGAAACTGCTTTCTTGTGTCAAGTTTCAAAGAGCTAGCACAAACCGTGTTTGATTTAGAGTTCCAAATACAGGTATCCCTATCGGAGAAAACAGAGTGAAACCTAAAAATGAAAACGGTTACTGCAAACGAACGGTTTAACGTAGAAGAACGAAATTTGGTGAGCCAAGTGGTTTTGGTGTACTGATCATTACCTGAAAGAATCATCAAGATTGGGTAAAAAAATGTTTGCTGAGATTTCAGGCAACTCGTAGTTTTTTGGAAGCTTGGCAACTTCTTTAAATGAAAGTGATTTTGGCCAGTCTCTGCTTAGGGCTACATCAACAGCAAACAAACCATAGAGATAGAACTTGAAACTGCTTTATTGTGTCAAGTTTCAAAGAGCTAGCACAACCCGTGTTTGATTTAGAGTTCCAAATACATGTATCCCTATAGAAGAAAACAGAGTGAAACCTAAAAATGAAAATGGTTACTGCAAACGAACGTTTTAACCTAGAAGAACGAAATTTGGTGAACCAAGTGGTTTTGGTGTACTGATCATTACTGAAAGAATCATCAAGATTGGGTGAAAAAATGTTTGCTGAGATTTCAGGCAACTCGTAGTTTTTTGGAAGCTTGGCAACCCCTTTCCATGAAAGTGATTTTCGCCAGTCTCTGCTTAGGGCTACATCAACAGCATACAAACCATAGAGATAGAACTTGAAACTGCTTTATTGTGTCAAGTTTCAAATAGCTAGCACAACCCGTGTTTGATTTAGAGTTCCAAATACATGTATCCCTATAGGAGAAAACAGAGTGAAACCTAAAAATGAAAACGGTTACTGCAAACGAACGGTTTAACCTAGAATGTCGCGACCACCTTGCCCGCAAGGAAGACGCGACTCAGTAATCTTTTTTTAGCAGTTTATTCAGGACCTTGATATTCTTCTAATAATTCTTCTACTTTCCCTCGGATGTCCCTCCCAGCCTTAATAAAGCACCGCGAACCCCAATGCAAAGCTGCCACGTGTACCCTTCTCACAGGGTGCTAGAAAATGACTTGCCAACTTTCTCTGATAAGGAGCTGGGAACACGCCAACTCTCTTTGATATGGAGTTGTCCTTCACAGACTACAAGGGAGCCAGCGCCATCATGTAATGGCGACCACAGTCCGCAGGAATGGCTCACCACAGCTCCCCATTTTTGTTTCACTAAGACAATACAGGCGAGAGTAGAGGTCCTATCCCACTGTGCAAAAGTGGCTGCATAGTATGGGCCAGCCCCAGGGGGCGCCTTCCCCAGACCTGACACCATATCAGCCGACGCCTTTTTTTGTGGGGCGTGGCGTAGACATGTCAAACCCACATGCAATAGGACATGTTCCCCTTGAGGTCCCTCTTTTCAATGGATCACTCAAGTGTAGTGCCTTGCCTCGCATCCTGTATCGTGATGATGGTGAGTAAGTGGGAATAGCTGAGGTTGAACTGTGGCCATGTAGAAGTACAACTACAAACAAGTTGGCAGCACCCTGAAAGAAAGGCACGGACTTTAAATTGGTAGATAAAGACCAGTGTGTAAACCCTTCTGCGTGCAATGGCAACAAGACCCGCAGAGTGCAAGGGCTTTCCAGCACTAAAAGATAGACAAAAGAAGGACATGTCGAACCCAGTGTAATGTTATAATAACTTGGGGTGTAACGACCATGTCAAAGGCACTAGTGTAGAAACCCATCTGCGTGCAATGGTAGCAAGACCGGCAGAGTGCAAGGGCTTTTTGACACTAAGAGAATAACGAGGAAAGACATGTCAATCCCAGTGCAATGTTATAATAACTTGGGGTGCGATGACCATGTCAAAAGTTTAGTGTTTAAGATGCGCAAGCCAGACCTGTGGCGAGTTGCCAGTTTCTAAAGCAGCAAGAGCTTGTATGATCATAGCCTTATCTTGAACACTACGAGCTTTAAGGCGACAGAGAAACCACAAACAGAGGAACATACCAAAACAACACAGTGCACCAAAAATGCCTACTCCCACCCACTCTTTAAAAAAGGAAAAAGCAGAAGATATCCAATTGGTGAATTGACCCAGAGTCACGGGATCGACACGGGTACTATTTAAGACAGCTATCTGGGTTAGTTGAGACTGGATCATGTCTTTCGCTTACATGGACCAATTCCCGGCCAGATATCCACCAATGATGTGGGAAGCATTCCTGGAATCATTAAATCTGACAGAGGTTATACATAAATGTGCACGTTGGTCAATGCAGCCTAAAAGTACTAGGTCAGCCAATTTTTCTACCTGAGCTTGAAGAAAATCTATTCTTTTGTTGGTAGCTAAAATCCCTGACAAAATATGTTGATTAATCGCATTTTGCGATTTAACTATACGGACGTTTGCTGAACAACTTGATTAATATTGGCAGCAGTTTGTACTTGACTGGCCATGGCTACTCTGGCCGTAACTGCTGCAGCGGCAGATGCCGCCACGGCTGTCACTATAGCTGCTGTGATTCCAAAATTTCTGCGGACTCTAAGTAGCTCTACAATAGGAAATTTATCTGGATCCGCAGTGACTGGGATTGGGACAAAAGTTTGAATTTTCATAATTACTGTTACAGTCCAAGAACCATTCCAACACTCAGATAGGAAACAGGTAATAATAGAACAATCCAGCATCCCCGATGAGGTGTGATTAGCTAAAAGGAACAGGAACGGGGATTGGATACAGACCATTGCAGGAGGCAATGTGGCATAATGTAACAGAGAGTTGAACGAAACAGATGTAAGCCTATTACCTCGTTCACTCTCCTTAGTAGTGTCAGAAACATTAGCCAGCCAACTTTTGGCTCCTAGTAATTGAGCCAATGTGGAAATATCGGCTGAAGCCCCCTTCTCATTGGAAATGAGCCATTGAAACCAGGACCAACCTGTTCCTGTAGAGGAGTTGGCATTGTTGTTAAAGTTATAAACATATCTCTTCAGAGGGGGGGGGAAGGAGAAACCTTTAGCAACTTGATGTTTTTCCCAAGAATGATCCTGACAAGGCGTAAATGTCGGGGGAAAACCAAAATTAGGGGTACAGTAAGGAGAGGCCTTGAAATGAGTGGCATAGCAAGTACTATTAGAAGAAGGAGGCATTGGGATTAATACCTCGGAGATAATAGCTAAAGTAGTTATGTTTAAAACAGAGCTAGTTGCGGGGGTCCCTGAGCCTGATTGCTTCCCTGAAACTACTTGGCTCAATACAGCACTGAGAATACTCCCTGAGACTCGACTGGACCGCAATGGGTCCTCCCAGTTAGTCAAATTTTTGGTCTTAAGGCTAATACAATTAGTGTTTCCAAGACTGAAACAAAAAACTCCTGTGAGATTAACTTGAGACTGATTAAAAATATTTTCTATGTCCCCTCTAGGAGAGGTACAAGGAGCAGACATCTCACATGAGGTAGAAAAAAGAGTGGGGAGGACACTAGAATTACTATGAATTGGCATTGGCATTGGCCATGCCCGTGTCACTGCCCACCACTGCATTGGTGCCATCTGTACCGTTGGCACCAGCATCAGAGCCAGAGCACTCATCAGAATGAAGCTCCTCATCATGGGACTGTTGTGGCACCTCCTGCTGCTGGTTAGTAGATCTCGAGACTCTTCTTGTCAGGCATTCAGGGATCCACAGCGGCTCCGTGCGATCCTGGGGAAAAACACATACAGATCCTCGTGCCCATGTCAGCACGGGGTCAGGGCCGTTCCACTGGCCCGTAAGAACATCCTTCCACTTAACATAGCCAGTCACAGAGGGCTGAGGGGACACATGTCTATCGGCCGCAGAGCGGCCATGAATATCCAAATTTAAAAAATTAATGGTAAAAAGAGCTAAAGACAGGCGTTCTTTAGGAGTGTGGTCAACTCCTATTCCCCCTTTTTGTTTTTCTAAGGTTTCTTTTAAGGTGCAGTGGGCACGTTCAACAATGCCTTGCCCTTGAGGATTGTAAGGCAACCCATGAGTAAGTTGTACTCCCATAGTAGAACAAAAAGATGTAAACTGTCTGCCAGTATAAGCAGGTCCATTATCAGTCTTAAGGGATGTAGGTGCACCCCATGTTGCCCATGTCTTTAAGCAATGAGTAATACCATTACGTGCCTTTTCTCCCGATAAAGCAGAAGCATGAATAATTCCAGAGTATGTGTCAATAGAAACATGTACATATTTGAGGTTACCAAAGTCAGGCACGTGAGTTACGTCCATTTGTCAGACGACCAATGGCTTCAATCCTCGTGGGTTTACACCATAAGTAGGAGGATGAAGAAATGTGACACAATGGGGACATTGTAATACTATCTGACGAGCATCTGCTCTGGAGATGGAAAAACGTCTGCGCAGTGTCATAGCATTGACATGAAAGTTGTGATGAAACAATTTAGCTTCTTCTAAGGAGGAGGCCAAGCATACCAACTGGCTTCTAGTTGCCGAGTCAGCACAGGCATTACCCTGTGATAACGGGCCAGGAAGAGAGGTGTGAGCCCGAATGTGCATTGGATAGAAAGGGGCAGTATGGCTACGGATAAGCTGTTGAAGCTGATTAAAGTAAGCAGACACAGCATGGGTGTCACTAATAGCTCCTACAGCCTCTAGAATTTTGAGCGTCTGTACCACATAGATGGAGTCCGAAATGAGATTGAAAGGAAAAGAACACTGTTTAAAAACTTTAATGACAATTTGTAGTTTTACCCATTGTGGATTTCCAGGAGCAAATTGATGCTGGACAGGGGGAGTGTCATTAATCACATAAGTTTTTATTTCAGACTTAGAGCCATCAGTAAAAATATTAACAGCCCCCGGAATTGGAGTGGGTGAAGTTACTTTAGGGAAAATGATAGGATGCTCTTTAACAAAATGGAGTAATGGATGAGAAGGGTAATGATTATCAATATCCCCTTGAAACGAGCAACATAGAATGGCCCAGTTGTCCAGAGTAGCACACAAAACATTAAGTTGAACTTTAGAATAGGGTATGATAAGAGAAGAAGGTGCTTGTCCAAAAAATTGAATGTTCTGTTGAATCCCTCTAAGTGCTAATGCTGCAACAGCATCAGGATAGTATTCTAAAGATTTTCCTGGGGATACATGTGGGTGGATCCATAGTAAAGGCCCATCTTGCCACAGTACTCCAGTAGGCTGCCGCATAGTGGCAAGCACACATAACTGGAAAGGTTTATCACTCTGGAGCCTGCATAGAGTAGCATGTTGTATAGCTTCTTCTACTTTTATAAGGGCCGCTCTGGCCTCTTTAGTGAGGGTACGAGGGGAAGTAAGATCTGGATCACCCTTAAGAATAGCATACAAAGGCTGGAGCACGATATTAGGAATATGTAAATAACCTCTTATCCAATTAATATCTCCCAACAGTTTTTGAAAATCATTTAGAGGTTGGAGATCTTGAGTTTTTATAGTAACTTTTTGTGGTTTTAACATGTCATATCCAATCGTCGCTCCCAAATACTGAATAGAATCCCCTGTTTAAACCTTTTCAGGTGCAATATGTAATCCATACTGAGCTAACAACTTCACCAGGTCTTTATAGGCCTCATTAACTGACTGCTCTAATTTGGCTGCCAATAATACATCATCCATATAATGAATAATCTTGATGGAAGGATATTGTTGTCTGAGAGGTGCGAGTGCCTTCCTTACATACATCTGGCAAATCGTAGGACTGTTAGACATTCCCTGTGGTAAAACAACCCACTCAAACCATTGATCTGGTTCCTCGTGATTACACGAGGGAAGGGTGAAGGCAAAACGCTGTGAGTCCTTAGGATGCAAAGGAATAGAAAAGAAACAGTCTTTAATGTCAATAGCAATGATATGCCAGCCCTGAGGAACAGAGGAAAGCAGCGGCAGCCTGAAACACCCCCGCC
Source organism: Ictidomys tridecemlineatus (assembly GCF_052094955.1). Classification (NCBI taxonomy): domain Eukaryota; kingdom Metazoa; phylum Chordata; class Mammalia; order Rodentia; family Sciuridae; genus Ictidomys; species Ictidomys tridecemlineatus. The sequence goes on from NW_027521484.1 coordinate 6,996, forward strand.
ATATGGAGGCGGATCTGAAGGCTGTCTGTTCTTGAGCCCTTGCTTATCTCTGTTCCCTGTACCTAAACTCCCTAACTGCCGAGACAGCGTCTCCAGCTCCTCCTCGTCATTATCTTTTACCTCTGACCCACTTTCGCATGGGGGCGTGCGCAGCACACTGAGATCTGGATACAGTCTCCTCCCGTTCTCCACGCCCCGCACACTCCCCTCTTCCTGAGACACTTCACTCTCTGTTGTTTCTGATTTTTCCTCATGCAATTGTTCTAAAACCTCCTGCCCTTTAACAAGCGCTTCATGGCATCGGCCATCCATAAGACAACTAGGGACCATCTTCCAGAGGTGTATCACCCCGACCTCTAGCATGCCCTGCTCACGAGCAAAGTCAAGGTCTTTGTTTAATTTATCCCAGCTGGGTGTAGTGAGGCTGCCTGAAAATGCAAACCACGGTGCAGCGGCATCTACTCTCTGTAAAAATTTTTCCAAGATGCGATGCTTCACCTCCAGTCCCTTGGAACGTAAAAGGCCATCGAGGGCTAGAAGGAGTGGACTTGAAGTCACAGCTCCCATAACGCAACACAAGAAAACACAGAAATCGAAAGTGAAAGTACACAAAACAAAACGAACATACACAGCAAGAGAACAAAAATTCAGAGTGCAATTGCTATAAGATGTAGCGCCCTCTCTTTACAGAGGAGATTCCCGCTTTTTAACAGCGGGTCCAACGTTACCTGGGACTTACTAGTGCACCTCCCTGACTGCTGAAAGATCTGGTTCCTGGGTGTTTCTTTGTTTCTTTTCTCCCGGGTTTCGGCACCACTTGTCGCGACCCCCTTGCCCGCAAGGAAGACGCGACTCAGGAATCTTCTTTCAGCAGTTTATTCAGGCCCTTGATATTCTTCTAATAATTCTTCTACTCCCCCTCGGATGTCCCTCCCAGCCTTAATAAAGCAGCGCGAACCCCAATGCAAAGCTGTCACGTGTACCCTTCTCAAAGGGTGCTAGAAAATGACACGCCAACTTTCTCTGATAACTAGCTGGGAACACGCCAACTCTCTTTGATATGGAGTTGTCCTTCAGAGACCACAACGGAGCCAGAGCCATCATGTAATGGCAACCACAGTCTGCAGGAACGGCTCACCACACTAGAAGAACATAATTTGGTGAGCCAAGTGGTTTTGGTGTACTGATCATTACCTGAAAGAATCATCAAGATTGGGTGAAAAAATGTTTGCTGAGATTTCAGGCAACTCGTAGTTTTTTGGAAGCTTGGCAACCCCTTTTCATGAAAGTGATTTTCGCCAGTCTCTGCTTAGGGCTACATCAACAGCAAACAAACCATAGAGATAGAACTGGAAACTGCTTTCTTGTGTCAAGTTTCAAAGAGCTAGCACAAACCGTGTTTGATTTAGAGTTCCAAATACATGTATCCCTATAGGAGAAAACAGAGTGAAACCTAAAAATGAAAACGGTTACTGCAAACGAACGGTTTAACCTAGAAGAACGAAATTTGGTGAGCCAAGTGGTTTTGGTGTACTGATCATTACCTGAAAGAATCATCAAGATTGGGTGAAAAAATGTTTGCTGAGATTTCAGGCAACTCGTAGTTTTTTTGGAAGCTTGGCAACTTCTTTAAATGAAAGAGATTTTCGCCAGTCTCTGCTTAGGGCTACATCAACAGCAAACAAACCATAGAGATAGAACTTGAAACTGCTTTCTTGTGTCAAGTTTCAAAGAGCTAGCACAAACCGTGTTTGATTTAGAGTTCCAAATACATGTATCCCTATAGGAGAAAACAGAGTGAAACCTAAAAATGAAAATGGTTACTGCAAACGAACGGTTTAACCTAGAAAAACGAAATTTGGTGAGCCAAGTGGTTTTGGTGTACTGATCATTACCTGAAATAATCATCAAGATTGGGTGAAAAAATGTTTGCTGAGATTTCAGGCAACTCGTAGTTTTTTGGAAGCTTGGCAACCCCTTTCCATGAAAGAGATTTTCGCCAGTCTCTGCTTAAAGCTACATCAACAGCAAACAAACCATAGAGATAGAACTTGAAACTGCTTTCTTGTGTCAAGTTTCAAAGAGCTAGCACAAACCGTGTTTGATTTAGCGTTCCAAATACAGGTATCCCTATCGGAGAAAACAGAGTGAAACCTAAAAATGAAAACGGTTACTGCAAACGAACGGTTTAACGTAGAAGAACGAAATTTGGTGAGCCAAGTGGTTTTGGTGTACTGATCATTACCTGAAAGAATCATCAAGATTGGGTAAAAAAATGTTTGCTGAGATTTCAGGCAACTCGTAGTTTTTTGGAAGCTTGGCAACTTCTTTAAATGAAAGTGATTTTGGCCAGTCTCTGCTTAGGGCTACATCAACAGCAAACAAACCATAGAGATAGAACTTGAAACTGCTTTATTGTGTCAAGTTTCAAAGAGCTAGCACAACCCGTGTTTGATTTAGAGTTCCAAATACATGTATCCCTATAGAAGAAAACAGAGTGAAACCTAAAAATGAAAATGGTTACTGCAAACGAACGTTTTAACCTAGAAGAACGAAATTTGGTGAACCAAGTGGTTTTGGTGTACTGATCATTACTGAAAGAATCATCAAGATTGGGTGAAAAAATGTTTGCTGAGATTTCAGGCAACTCGTAGTTTTTTGGAAGCTTGGCAACCCCTTTCCATGAAAGTGATTTTCGCCAGTCTCTGCTTAGGGCTACATCAACAGCATACAAACCATAGAGATAGAACTTGAAACTGCTTTATTGTGTCAAGTTTCAAATAGCTAGCACAACCCGTGTTTGATTTAGAGTTCCAAATACATGTATCCCTATAGGAGAAAACAGAGTGAAACGTAAAAATGAAAACGGTTACTGCAAACGAACGGTTTAACCTAGAATGTCGCGACCACCTTGCCCGCAAGGAAGACGCGACTCAGTAATCTTTTTTTAGCAGTTTATTCAGGACCTTGATATTCTTCTAATAATTCTTCTACTTTCCCTCGGATGTCCCTCCCAGCCTTAATAAAGCACCGCGAACCCCAATGCAAAGCTGCCACGTGTACCCTTCTCACAGGGTGCTAGAAAATGACTTGCCAACTTTCTCTGATAAGGAGCTGGGAACACGCCAACTCTCTTTGATATGGAGTTGTCCTTCACAGACTACAAGGGAGCCAGCGCCATCATGTAATGGCGACCACAGTCCGCAGGAATGGCTCACCACAGCTCCCCATTTTTGTTTCACTAAGACAATACAGGCGAGAGTAGAGGTCCTATCCCACTGTGCAAAAGTGGCTGCATAGTATGGGCCAGCCCCAGGGGGCGCCTTCCCCAGACCTGACACCATATCAGCCGACGCCTTTTTTTGTGGGGCGTGGCGTAGACATGTCAAACCCACATGCAATAGGACATGTTCCCCTTGAGGTCCCTCTTTTCAATGGATCACTCAAGTGTAGTGCCTTGCCTCGCATCCTGTATCGTGATGATGGTGAGTAAGTGGGAATAGCTGAGGTTGAACTGTGGCCATGTAGAAGTACAACTACAAACAAGTTGGCAGCACCCTGAAAGAAAGGCACGGACTTTAAATTGGTAGATAAAGACCAGTGTGTAAACCCTTCTGCGTGCAATGGCAACAAGACCCGCAGAGTGCAAGGGCTTTCCAGCACTAAAAGATAGACAAAAGAAGGACATGTCGAACCCAGTGTAATGTTATAATAACTTGGGGTGTAACGACCATGTCAAAGGCACTAGTGTAGAAACCCATCTGCGTGCAATGGTAGCAAGACCGGCAGAGTGCAAGGGCTTTTTGACACTAAGAGAATAACGAGGAAAGACATGTCAATCCCAGTGCAATGTTATAATAACTTGGGGTGCGATGACCATGTCAAAAGTTTAGTGTTTAAGATGCGCAAGCCAGACCTGTGGCGAGTTGCCAGTTTCTAAAGCAGCAAGAGCTTGTATGATCATAGCCTTATCTTGAACACTACGAGCTTTAAGGCGACAGAGAAACCACAAACAGAGGAACATACCAAAACAACACAGTGCACCAAAAATGCCTACTCCCACCCACTCTTTAAAAAAGGAAAAAGCAGAAGATATCCAATTGGTGAATTGACCCAGAGTCACGGGATCGACACGGGTACTATTTAAGACAGCTATCTGGGTTAGTTGAGACTGGATCATGTCTTTCGCTTACATGGACCAATTCCCGGCCAGATATCCACCAATGATGTGGGAAGCATTCCTGGAATCATTAAATCTGACAGAGGTTATACATAAATGTGCACGTTGGTCAATGCAGCCTAAAAGTACTAGGTCAGCCAATTTTTCTACCTGAGCTTGAAGAAAATCTATTCTTTTGTTGGTAGCTAAAATCCCTGACAAAATATGTTGATTAATCGCATTTTGCGATTTAACTATACGGACGTTTGCTGAACAACTTGATTAATATTGGCAGCAGTTTGTACTTGACTGGCCATGGCTACTCTGGCCGTAACTGCTGCAGCGGCAGATGCCGCCACGGCTGTCACTATAGCTGCTGTGATTCCAAAATTTCTGCGGACTCTAAGTAGCTCTACAATAGGAAATTTATCTGGATCCGCAGTGACTGGGATTGGGACAAAAGTTTGAATTTTCATAATTACTGTTACAGTCCAAGAACCATTCCAACACTCAGATAGGAAACAGGTAATAATAGAACAATCCAGCATCCCCGATGAGGTGTGATTAGCTAAAAGGAACAGGAACGGGGATTGGATACAGACCATTGCAGGAGGCAATGTGGCATAATGTAACAGAGAGTTGAACGAAACAGATGTAAGCCTATTACCTCGTTCACTCTCCTTAGTAGTGTCAGAAACATTAGCCAGCCAACTTTTGGCTCCTAGTAATTGAGCCAATGTGGAAATATCGGCTGAAGCCCCCTTCTCATTGGAAATGAGCCATTGAAACCAGGACCAACCTGTTCCTGTAGAGGAGTTGGCATTGTTGTTAAAGTTATAAACATATCTCTTCAGAGGGGGGGGGAAGGAGAAACCTTTAGCAACTTGATGTTTTTCCCAAGAATGATCCTGACAAGGCGTAAATGTCGGGGGAAAACCAAAATTAGGGGTACAGTAAGGAGAGGCCTTGAAATGAGTGGCATAGCAAGTACTATTAGAAGAAGGAGGCATTGGGATTAATACCTCGGAGATAATAGCTAAAGTAGTTATGTTTAAAACAGAGCTAGTTGCGGGGGTCCCTGAGCCTGATTGCTTCCCTGAAACTACTTGGCTCAATACAGCACTGAGAATACTCCCTGAGACTCGACTGGACCGCAATGGGTCCTCCCAGTTAGTCAAATTTTTGGTCTTAAGGCTAATACAATTAGTGTTTCCAAGACTGAAACAAAAAACTCCTGTGAGATTAACTTGAGACTGATTAAAAATATTTTCTATGTCCCCTCTAGGAGAGGTACAAGGAGCAGACATCTCACATGAGGTAGAAAAAAGAGTGGGGAGGACACTAGAATTACTATGAATTGGCATTGGCATTGGCCATGCCCGTGTCACTGCCCACCACTGCATTGGTGCCATCTGTACCGTTGGCACCAGCATCAGAGCCAGAGCACTCATCAGAATGAAGCTCCTCATCATGGGACTGTTGTGGCACCTCCTGCTGCTGGTTAGTAGATCTCGAGACTCTTCTTGTCAGGCATTCAGGGATCCACAGCGGCTCCGTGCGATCCTGGGGAAAAACACATACAGATCCTCGTGCCCATGTCAGCACGGGGTCAGGGCCGTTCCACTGGCCCGTAAGAACATCCTTCCACTTAACATAGCCAGTCACAGAGGGCTGAGGGGACACATGTCTATCGGCCGCAGAGCGGCCATGAATATCCAAATTTAAAAAATTAATGGTAAAAAGAGCTAAAGACAGGCGTTCTTTAGGAGTGTGGTCAACTCCTATTCCCCCTTTTTGTTTTTCTAAGGTTTCTTTTAAGGTGCAGTGGGCACGTTCAACAATGCCTTGCCCTTGAGGATTGTAAGGCAACCCATGAGTAAGTTGTACTCCCATAGTAGAACAAAAAGATGTAAACTGTCTGCCAGTATAAGCAGGTCCATTATCAGTCTTAAGGGATGTAGGTGCACCCCATGTTGCCCATGTCTTTAAGCAATGAGTAATACCATTACGTGCCTTTTCTCCCGATAAAGCAGAAGCATGAATAATTCCAGAGTATGTGTCAATAGAAACATGTACATATTTGAGGTTACCAAAGTCAGGCACGTGAGTTACGTCCATTTGTCAGACGACCAATGGCTTCAATCCTCGTGGGTTTACACCATAAGTAGGAGGATGAAGAAATGTGACACAATGGGGACATTGTAATACTATCTGACGAGCATCTGCTCTGGAGATGGAAAAACGTCTGCGCAGTGTCATAGCATTGACATGAAAGTTGTGATGAAACAATTTAGCTTCTTCTAAGGAGGAGGCCAAGCATACCAACTGGCTTCTAGTTGCCGAGTCAGCACAGGCATTACCCTGTGATAACGGGCCAGGAAGAGAGGTGTGAGCCCGAATGTGCATTGGATAGAAAGGGGCAGTATGGCTACGGATAAGCTGTTGAAGCTGATTAAAGTAAGCAGACACAGCATGGGTGTCACTAATAGCTCCTATAGCCTCTAGAATTTTGAGCGTCTGTACCACATAGATGGAGTCCGAAATGAGATTGAAAGGAAAAGAACACTGTTTAAAAACTTTAATGACAATTTGTAGTTTTACCCATTGTGGATTTCCAGGAGCAAATTGATGCTGGACAGGGGGAGTGTCATTAATCACATAAGTTTTTATTTCAGACTTAGAGCCATCAGTAAAAATATTAACAGCCCCCGGAATTGGAGTGGGTGAAGTTACTTTAGGGAAAATGATAGGATGCTCTTTAACAAAATGGAGTAATGGATGAGAAGGGTAATGATTATCAATATCCCCTTGAAACGAGCAACATAGAATGGCCCAGTTGTCCAGAGTAGCACACAAAACATTAAGTTGAACTTTAGAATAGGGTATGATAAGAGAAGAAGGTGCTTGTCCAAAAAATTGAATGTTCTGTTGAATCCCTCTAAGTGCTAATGCTGCAACAGCATCAGGATAGTATTCTAAAGATTTTCCTGGGGATACATGTGGGTGGATCCATAGTAAAGGCCCATCTTGCCACAGTACTCCAGTAGGCTGCCGCATAGTGGCAAGCACACATAACTGGAAAGGTTTATCACTCTGGAGCCTGCATAGAGTAGCATGTTGTATAGCTTCTTCTACTTTTATAAGGGCCGCTCTGGCCTCTTTAGTGAGGGTACGAGGGGAAGTAAGATCTGGATCACCCTTAAGAATAGCATACAAAGGCTGGAGCACGATATTAGGAATATGTAAATAACCTCTTATCCAATTAATATCTCCCAACAGTTTTTGAAAATCATTTAGAGGTTGGAGATCTTGAGTTTTTATAGTAACTTTTTGTGGTTTTAACATGTCATATCCAATCGTCGCTCCCAAATACTGAATAGAATCCCCTGTTTAAACCTTTTCAGGTGCAATATGTAATCCATACTGAGCTAACAACTTCACCAGGTCTTTATAGGCCTCATTAACTGACTGCTCTAATTTGGCTGCCAATAATACATCATCCATATAATGAATAATCTTGATGGAAGGATATTGTTGTCTGAGAGGTGCGAGTGCCTTCCTTACATACATCTGGCAAATCGTAGGACTGTTAGACATTCCCTGTGGTAAAACAACCCACTCAAACCATTGATCTGGTTCCTCGTGATTACACGAGGGAAGGGTGAAGGCAAAACGCTGTGAGTCCTTAGGATGCAAAGGAATAGAAAAGAAACAGTCTTTAATGTCAATAGCAATGATATGCCAGCCCTGAGGAACAGAGGAAAGCAGCGGCAGCCTGAAACACCCCCGCCATATGGAGGCGGATCTGAAGGCTGTCTGTTCTTGAGCCCTTGCTTATCTCTGTTCCCTGTACCTAAACTCCCTAACTGCCGAGACAGCGTCTCCAGCTCCTCCTCTTCATTATCTTTTACCTCTGACCCACTTTCGCATGGGGGCGTGCGCAGCACACTGAGATCTGGATACAGTCTCCTCCCGTTCTCCACGCCCCGCACACTCCCCTCTTCCTGAGACACTTCACTCTCTGTTGTTTCTGATTTTTCCTCATGCAATTGTTCTAAAACCTCCTGCCCTTTAACAAGCGCTTCATGGCATCGGCCATCCATAAGACAACTAGGGACCATCTTCCAGAGGTGTATCACCCCGACCTCTAGCATGCCCTGCTCACGAGCAAAGTCAAGGTCTTTGTCTAATTTATCCCAGCTGGGTGTAGTGAGGCTGCCTGAAAATGCAAACCACGGTGCAGCGACATCTACTCTCTGTAAAAATTTTTCCAAGGTGCGATGCTTCACCTCCAGTCCCTTGGAACGTAAAAGGCCATCGAGGGCTAGAAGGAGTGGACTTGAAGTCACAGCTCCCATAACGCAACACAAGAAAACACAGAAATCGAAAGTGAAAGTACACAAAACAAAACGAACATACACAGCAAGAGAACAAAAATTCAGAGTGTAATTGCTATAAGATGTAGCACCCTCTCTTTACAGAGGACATCACCGCTTTTTAACAGCGGGTCCCACGTTACCTGGGACTTACTAGTGCACCTCCCTGACTGCTGAAAGATCTGGTTCCTGGGTGTTTCTTTGTTTCTTTTCTCCCGGGTTTCGGCACCACTTGTCGCGACCCCCTTGCCCGCAAGGAAGACGCGACTCAGGAATCTTCTTTCAGCAGTTTATTCAGGCCCTTGATATTCTTCTAATAATACTTCTACTCCCCCTCGGATGTCCCTCCCAGCCTTAATAAAGCAGCGCGAACCCCAATGCAAAGCTGTCACGTGTACCCTTCTCACAGGGTGCTAGAAAATGACACGCCAACTTTCTCTGATAAGGAGCTGGGAACACGCCAACTCTCTTTGATATGGAGTTGTCCTTCACAGACCACAACGGAGCCAGCGCCATCATGTAATGGCGACCACAGTCCGCAGGAACGGCTCACCACACTAGAAGAACAAAATTTGGTGAGCCAAGTGGTTTTGGTGTACTGATCATTACCTGAAAGTATCATCAAGATTGGGTGAAAAAATGTTTGCTGAGATTTCAGGCAACTCGTAGTTTTTTGGAAGCTTGGCAACCCCTTTCCATCAAAGTGATTTTCGCCAGTCTCTCCTTAGGGCTACATCAACAGCAAACAAACCATAGAGATAGAACTTGAAACTGCTTTCTTGTGTCAAGTTTCAAAGAGCTAGCACAAACCGTGTTTGATTTAGAGTTCCAAATATATGTATCCCTATAGGAGAAAACAGAGTGAAACCGAAAAATGAAAACGGTTACTGCAAAAGAACAGTTTAACGTAGAAGAACGAAATTTGGTGAGCCAAGTGGTTTTGGTGTACGGATCATTACCTGAAAGAATCATCAATATTGGGTTAAAAAATTTTTGCTGAGATTTCAGGCAACTCGTAGTTTTTTGGAAGCTTGGCAAATTCTTTAAATGAAAGTGATTTTCGCCAGTCTCTGCTTAGGGCTACATCAACAGCAAACAAACCATAGAGATAGAACTTGAAACTGCTTTCCTGTGTCAAGTTTCAAAGAGCTAGCACAAACCGTGTTTGATTTAGAGTTCCAAATACATGTATCCCTGTAGGAGAAAACAGAGTGAAACCTAAAAATGAAAACGGTTACTGCAAACGAACGGTTTAACCTAGAAGAACGAAATTTGGTGAGCCAAGTGGTTTTGGTGTACTGATCATTACCTGAAAGAATCATCAAGATTGGGTGAAAAACGTTTGCTGAGATTTCAGGCAACTCGTAGTTTTTTGGAAGCTTGGCAACTTCTTTAAATGAAAGTGATTTTTGCCAGTCTCTGCTTAGGGCTACATCAACAGCAAACAAACCATAGAGATAGAACTTGAAACTGCTTTCTTGTGTCAAGTTTCAAAGAACTAGCACAAACCGTGTTTGATTTAGAGTTCCAAATACATGTATCCCTGTAGGAGAAAACAGAGTGAAACCTAAAAATGTAAACGGTTACTGCAAACGAACGGTTTAACCTAGAAGAACGAAATTTGGTGAGCCAAGTGGTTTTGGTGTACTGATCATTACCTGAAAGAATCATCAAGATTGGGTTAAAAAATGTTTGCTGAGATTTCAGGCAACTCGTAGTTTTTTGGAAGCTTGGCAACTTCTTTAAATGAAAGTGATTTTCGCCAGTCTCTGCTTAGGGCTACATCAACAGCAAACAAACCATAGATATAGAACTTGAAACTTCTTTCTTGCGTCAAGTTTCAAAGAGCTAGCACAAACCGTGTTTGATTTACAGTTCCAAATACATGTATCCCTATGGAGAAAACAGAGTGAAACCTAAAAATGAAAACGGTTACTGCAAACGAGACTGGCGAAAATCACTTTCATGGAAAGGGGTTGCCAAGCTTCCAAAAAACTACGAGTTGCCTGAAATATCAGCAAACATTTTTTCACCCAAACTTGATGATTCTTTCAGGTAATGATCAGCACACCAAAACCACATGGCTCACAAAATTTCGTTCTTCTAGGTTAAACCGTTCATTTGCAGTAACCGTTTTCATTTTTAGTTTTCACTCTGTTTTCTCCTATAGGGATACATGTATACATGTATTTGGAACTCTAAATCAAACACGGTTTGTGCTAGCTCTTTGAAACTTGACACAAGAAAGCAGTTTCAAGTTCTATCTATTTGGTTTGTTTGCTGTTGATGTAGCCCTAAGCAGAGACTGGCGAAAATCACTTTGACGTAAAGGTGTTTCCAAGCTTCTTATAAACTACGAGTTGCCTGAAATCTCAGCAAACATTTTTTCACCCAAATTTGATGATTCTTTCAGGTAATGATCAGTACACCAAAACCAATTGGCTCACCAAATTTCGTTCTTCTAGGTTAAACCGTTCGTTTGCATTAACCGTTTTCATTTTTAGGTTTCACTCTGTTTTCTCCTATAGGGATACATGTATTTGGAACTCTAAATCAAACACGGTTTGTGCTAGCCCTTTGAAACTTGACACAATAAAGCAGTTTCAGGTTCTATCTCTATGGTTTGTTTGCTGTTGATGTAGCCCTAAGCAGAGACTGGCGAAAATCGCTTTCATGGAAAGGGGTTGCCAAGCTTCCAAAAAACTGGGAGTTGCCTGAAATCTCAGCAAACATTTATTCACCCAAACTTGATGATTCTTTCAGGTAATGATCAGTACACCAAAACCACTTGGCTCACCAAATTTCGTTCTTCTAGGTTAAACCGTTCGTTTGCAGTAACCGTTTTCATTTTTAGGTTTCACTCTCTTTTCGCCTATAGGGATACCTGTATTTGCAACTCTAAATCAAACATGGTTTGTGCTAGCCCTTTGAAACTTGACACAAGAAAGCAGTTTCAAGTTCTATCTTTATGGTTTGTTTGCTGTTGATGTAGCCCTAAGCAGAGACTGGCGAAAATCACTTTCATGGAAAGGGGTTGCCAAGCTTCCAAAAAACTACGAGTTGCCTGAAATCTCAGCAAACATTTTTTCACCCAATCTTGATGATTCTTTCAGGTAATGATCAGTACACCAAAACCACTTGGCTCACCAAATTTCGTTCTTCTAGGTTAAACCGTTCGTTTGCAGTAACCGTTTTCATTTTTAGGTTTCACTCTGTTTTCTCCTATAGGGATACATGTATTTGGAACTCTAAATCGAACACGGTTTGTGCTAGCCCTTTGAAACTTGACACAAGAAAGCAGTTTCAAGTTCTATCTCTATGGTTTGTTTGCTGTTTATGTAGCCCTAAGAAGAGACTGGCAAAAATCACTTTCATGGAAAGGGGTTGCAAGGCTTCCAAAAAAGTACGAGGTGCCTGATATCTCAGCAAACATTTTTTCACCCAATATTGATGATTCTTTCAGGTAATGATCAGTACACCAAAACCATTTGGCTCACCAAATTTCGTTCTTCTAGGCTAAACCGTTTTCATTTTTAGGTTTCTCTCTGTTTTCTTCTATAGAGATACATGTATTTGGAACTCTAAATAAAACACGGTTTGTGCTAGCTCTTTGAAACTTGACACAAGAAAGCAGTTTCAAGATCTATCTCTATGGTTTGTTTGCTGTTGATGTAGCCCTAAGCAGAGACTGGCGAAAATCACTTTCATGGAGAGAGGTTGCCAAGCTTCCAAAAAACTACGAGTTGCCTGAAATCTCAGCAAACATTTTTTCACCCAATCTTGATGATTATTTCAGGTAATGATCAGTACACCACAACCACTTGGCTCACCAAATTTCGTTCTTCTAGGTTAAACCGTTCGTTTGCAGTAACCGTTTTCATTTTTAGGATTCACTCTGTTTTCTCCTATAGGGATACATGTATTTGGAACTCTAAATCAAACACTGTTTGTGCTAGCCCTTTGAAACTTCACACAAGAGAGCAGTTTCCAGTTCTATCTCTATGGTTTATTGGCTGTTGATGCAGCCCTAAGCAGAGACTAGCGAAAATCACTTTCATGGAAAGGGGTTACCAAGCTTCCAAAAAATTACGAGTTGCCTGAAATCTCAGCAAACTTTTTTTTACCCACTCTTCATGACTCTTTCAGGTAATGATCAGTACACCAAAACCACTTGGCTCACCAAATTTCGTTCTAGGTTAAACCGTTCGTTTACAGTAACCATTTTCATTTTTAGGTTTCATTCTGTTTTCTCCTAATGGGATACATGTATTTGGAACTCTAAATCAAACACGGTTTGTGCTAGCCCTTTGAAACTTGACACAAGAAAGCAGTTTCAAGTTCTATCTCTATGGTTTGTTTGCTGTTTATGTAGCCCTAAGCAGAGACTTGCGAAAATCACTTTCATGTTGCCAAGCTTCCAAAAAACTATGAGTTGCCTGAAATCTCAGCAAACATTTTTTACCCAATCTGGATGATTCTTTCAGGTAATGATCAGTACACCAAAAACACTTGGCTCACCAAATTTCGTTCTTCTAGGTTAAACCGTTCGTTTGCAGTAACCGTTTTCATTTTTAGGTTTCATTCTGTTTTCTCCTATAGGGATACATGTATTTGGAACTCTAAATCAAACACGGTTTGTGCTTGCTTTTTGAAACTTGACACAAGAAAGCAGTTTAAAGTTCTATCTCTATGGTTTGTTTGCTGTTGATGTAGTTTTCTCCTATAGGGATACATGTATTTGGAACTCTAAATCAAACACAGTTTGTGCTAGCTCTTTGAAACTTGACACAAGAAAGCAGTTTCAAGTTCTATCTCTATGGTTTGTTTGCTGTTTATGTAGCCCTAAGCAGAGACTGGCGAAAATCACTTTTATGTTGCCAAGCTTCCAAAAAACTACGAGTTGCCTGAAATCTTAGCAAACATTTTTTCACCCAATCTTGATGATTCTTTCAGGTAATGATCAGTACACCAAAACCACTTGGCTCAACAAATTTCGTTCTTCTAGGTTAAACCATTCGTTTGCAGTATCCGTTTTCATTTTTAGGTGTCACTCTGTTTTCTCCTATAGGGATACATGTATTCGAAACTCTAAATCAAACGCGGTTTGTGCTAGCCCTTTGAAACTTAACACAGGAAAGCAGTTTCCAGTTCTATCTCTATGGTTTGTTTGCTGTTGATGTAGCCCTAAGCAGAGAGTGGCGAAAATCACTTTCATGGAAAGGGGTTGCCAAGCTTCCAAAAAACTGCGTGTTGCCTGAAATCTCAGCAAACATTTTTTCACCCAATCTTGATGATTCTTTCAGGTAATGATCAGTACACCAAGACCACTTGGCTCACCAAATTTCGTTCTTCTAGGTTAAACCTTTCGTTTGCAGTAACCGTTTTCATTTTTAGGTTTCACTCTGTTTTCTCCTATAGGGATACATGTATTTGGAACTCTAAATCAAACACGGTTTGTGCTAGCTCTTTGAAACTTGACACAAGAAAGCAGTTTCAAGTTCTATCTCTATGGTTTGTTTGCTGTTGATGTAGCCCTAAGCAGACACTGGAAAAAATCACTTTCATGGAAAGGGGTTGCTAAGTTTCCAAAAAAATACGAGTTGCCTAAAATCTCAGCTAATATTTTTTCACCCAATCTTGATGATTCTTTCAGGTAATGATCAGTACACCAAAACCACTTGGCTAACCAAATTTCGTAATTCTAGGTCAAACCGTTCGTTTGCAGTAACCGTTCATTTTTAGGTTTCACTCTGTTTTCTCCTATAGGGATACATGTATTTGGAACTCTAAATCAAACACGGTTTGTGCTTGCTTTTTGAAACTTGACACAAGAAAGCAGTTTAAAGTTCTATCTCTATGGTTTGTTTGCTGTTGATGTAGTTTTCTCCTATAGGGATACATGTATTTGGAACTCTAAATCAAACACGGTTTGTGCTAGCTCTTTGAAACTTGACACAATAAAGCAGTTTCAATGTCTATCTCTACCGTTTGTTGCTGTTGATGTAGCCCTAAGCAGAGACTGGCGAAAATCACTTTCATGGAAAGGGGTTGCCAGGCTTCCAAAAAACTACGAGTTGCCTGAAATCTCAGCAAACATTTTTTCACCCAATATTGATGATTCTTTCAGGTAATGATCAGTACACCAAAATCACTTGGCTCACCAAATTTCGTTCTTCTAGGTTAAACCGTTCATTTGCAGTAACCGTTTTCATTTTTAGGTTTCACTCTGTTTTCTCCTATAGAGACACATGTATTTGTAATTCTAAATCAAACACGGTTTGTCCTAGCTCTTTGAAACTTGACACAAGAAATCAGTTTCAAGTTCTATCTCTATGGTTTGTTTGCTGTTGATGTAGCCCTAAGCAGAGACTGGCGAAAATCACTTTCATGGAAAGGGGTTGCCAAGCTTCCAAAAAAATTCGAGTTGCCTGAAATCTCAGCAAACATTTTTTTACCCAATCTTGATGATTCTTTCAGGTAATGTTCAGTACACCAAAACAACTTGGATCACCAAGTTTCGTTCTCCTAGGTTAAACAGTTCGTTTTCAGTAACCGTTTTCATTTTTAGGTTTCACTGTGTTTTCTCCTATAGGGATACATGTATTTGGAACTCTAAATCTAACACGGTTTGTGCTAGCTCTTTGTAACTTGACACAAAAAAGCAGTTTCAAGTTCTATCTCTATGGTTTGTTTGCTGTTGATGTAGCCCTAAACAGAGACTGGCGAAAATCACTTTCATGGAAAGGTGTTGCCAAGCTTCCAAAAAACTACCAGTTGCCTGTAATTTAAGCAAACATTTTTTCACCCAATCTTGATGATTCTCTCAGGTAATGATCAGTACACCAAAACCACTTGGCTCACCAAATTTCGTTCTTCTAGGTCAAACCGTTCGTTTGCAGTAACCGTTTTCATTTTTAGGTTTCACTCTGTTTTCTCTTATAGGGATACATGTATTTGGAACTCTAAATCAAACACGGTTTGTGCTAGCTCTTTGAAACTTGACACAATAAAGCAGTTTCAAGTTCTATCTCTAACGTTTGTTGCTGTTGATGTAGCCCTAAGAACAGACTGGCGAAAATCACTTTCATGGAAAGGGGTTGCCAAGCTTTTAAAGAACTACGAGTTGCCTGAAATCTCAGGAAACATTTTTTCACCCAATCTTGATGATTCTTTCAGGAAATGATCAGTACACCAAAACCACTTGGCTCACCAAATTTAGTTCTTCCATGTCAAACCGTTCGTTTGCAGTAACCGTTTTCATTTTTAGGTTTCACTCTGTTTTCTCCTATAGGGATACATGTATTTGGAACTCTAAATCAAACACGGTTTGTGCTAGCCTTTTGAAACGTGACACAATAAAGCACTTTCAAGTTCTGTCTCTATGATTTGTTTGCTGTTTATGTAGCCCTAAGCAGAGACTGGCGAAAATCTCTTTCCTGGAAAGGGGTTGCCAAGCTTCCAAAAAACTACAAGTTGCCTGAAATCTCAGCAAACATTTTTTCACCCAATCTTGATGATTCTTTCAGGTAATGATCAGTACACCAAAACCACTTGGCTCACCAAATTTCGTTCTTCTAGGTTAAACCGTTCGTTTGCAGTAACCGTTTTAATTTTTGGGTTTCAGTCTGTTTTCTCCTATAGTGATACATGTATTTGGAACTCTAAATCAAAAACGGTTTGTGCTAACTCTTTGAAACTTGACACAATAAAGCAGTTTCCAGTTCTATTTCTATGGTTTGTTTGCTGTTGATGTAGCCCTAAGCAGAGAGTGGCGAAAATCACTTTCATGGAAAGGGGTTGCCAAGCTTCCAAAAAACTGCGTGTTGCCTGAAATCTCAGCAAACATTTTTTCACCCAATCTTGATGATTCTCAAAGGTAATGATCAGTACGCCAAAACCATTTGACTAACCAAATTTCGTTCTTCTAGGTTAAACCGTTCGTTTGCAGTAACCGTTTGTTTTCATTTTTAGGTTTCACTCTGTTTTCTCCTAAAGGAATACATGTATTTGGAACTCTAAATAAAACACGGTTTGTGCTAGCTCTTTGAAAAGTGAAACAATGAAGAAGTTTCAAGTTCTATCTCTATGGTTTGTTTGCTGTTGATGTAGCCCTAAGCAGAGACTGGCGAAAATCACTTTTATGGAAAGGGGTTTCCAAGCTTCCAAAAAACTACGAGTTGCCTGAAATCTCAGGAAACATATTTTCACCCAATCTTTATGATCCTTTTAGGTAATGATCAGTACACCAAAACCACTTGGCTCACCAAATTTCGTTCTTCTATGTTAAACCGTTCGTTTGCAGTTACAGGTTCATTTTTAGGTTTCACTCTGTTTTCTCCTATAGGGATACATGTATTTGGAACTCTAAATCAAACACGGCTGTGCTAGCTCTTTGAAACTTGACACAAGAAAGCAGTTTCAAGTTATATCTCTATTTTTTGTTTGCTGTTGATGTAGCCCTAAGCAGAGACTGGCGAAAATCACTTTCATGGAAAGGGGTTGCCAAGCTTCCAAAAAACTACGAGTTGCCTGAAATGTCAGCAAACATTTTTTCACCCAATCTTGATGATTCTTTCAGGTAATGATCAGTACACCAAAACCATTCGGCTCACCAAATTTCGTTCTTCTAGGTTAAACCGTTCGTTTGCAGTAACCGTTTTCATTTTTAGGTTTCACTCTGTTTTCTCCTATACGGATACATGTATTTGGAACTCTAAATCAAACACAGTTTGTGCTAGCTTTTGAAATTTGACACAATAAAGCAGTTTCAAGTTCTATCTCTATGGTTTGTTTGCTGTTGATGTAGCCCTAAGCAGAGACTGGCGAAAATCACTTTCATGGAAAGGGGTTGCCAAGCTTCCAAAAAAGTACGAGTTGCCTGAAATCTCAGCAAATATTTTTTCACCCAATCTTGATGATTCTTTCAGGTAATGATCACTACACCAAAACCACTTGGCTCACCAAATTTCCTTCTTCTAGGTTAAACCGTTCGTTTGCAGTATCTGTTTTCATTTTTAGGTTTCACTCTGTTTTCTCCTATAGGGATGCATGGATTTGGAACTCTAAATCAAACACGGTTTGTGCGAGCTCTATGAAACTTGACACAATAAAGCAGTTTCAAGTTCTATCTCTATAGTTTGTTTGCTGTTGATGTAGCCCTAAGCAGAGACTGGCGAAAATCACTTTCATGGAAAGGGGTTGCCAAGCTTCCAAAAAACTACGAGTTGCCTGAAATCTCAGCAAACATTTTTTCACCCAATCTTGATGATTCTCTCAGGTAATGATCAGTACACCAAAAGCACTTGGCTCACCCAATTTCCTTCTTCTAGGTTAAACCGTTCGTTTGCAGTAACCGTTTTCATTTTTAGGTTTCACGCGATGTCTTCTCCTATAGGGATACATGTATTTGGAACTCTAAATCAAACACGGTTTGTGATAGCTCTTTGAAACTTGACACAATGAAGCAGTTTCAAGTTCTATCTCTATGGTTTGTTTGCTGTTGATGTAGCCCTAAGTAGAGACTGGCGAAAATCCCATTCATGGAAAGGGGTTGCCAAGCTTCCAAAAAACTACGAGTTGCATGAAATCTCAGCAAACATTTTTTCACCCAATCTTGATGATTCTTTCAGGTAATGATCAGTACACCAAAACAACTTGGCTCACCAAATTTCGTTCTTCTAGGTTAAACCGTTCGTTTGCAGTAACCGTTTTCATTTTTAGGTTTCACTCTGTTTTCTCCTATAGGGATACATGTATTTGGAACTCTAAATCAAACACGGTTTTTGCTAGCTCTTTGAAATTGACACAATAAAGCAGTTTCAAGTTCTATCTCTATGGTTTGTTTGCTGTTGATGTAGCCCTAAGCAGAGACTGGCGAAAATCACTTTCATGGAAAGGGGTTGCCAAGCTTCCAAAAAAGTACGATTTGCCTGAAATCTCAGCAAACATTTTTTCACCCAATCTTGATGATTCTTTCAGGTAATGATCAGTACACCACAACCACTTGGCTCACCAAATTTCGTTCTTCTAGGTTAAACCGTTCGTTTGCAGTAACCGTTTTCATTTTTAGGTTTCACTCTGTTTTCTTCTATAGGGATACAAGTATTTGGAACTCTAAATCAAACACTGTTTGTGCTAGCTCTTTGAAAAGTGAAACAATGAAGAAGTTTCAAGTTCTATCTCTTTCGTTTGTTTGCTGTTGATGTAGCCCTAAGCAGAGACTGGCGAAAATCACTTTTATGGAAAGGGGTTTCCAAGCTTTCAAAAAACTACGCGTTGCCTGAAATCTCAGCAAACATTTTTTCACCCAATCTTGATGATCCTTTTAGGTAATGATCAGTACACCAAAACCACTTGGCTCACCAAATTTCGTTCTTCTATGTTAAACTGTTCGTTTGCAGTTACAGGTTCATTTTTAGGTTTCAATCTGTTTTCTCTTATAGGGATACATGTATTTGGAACTCTAAATCAAACACGGCTTGTGCTAGCTCTTTGAAACTTGACACAAGAAAGCAGTTTCAAGTTCTATCTCTATGGTTTGTTTGCTGTTGATGTAGCCCTAAGCAGAGACTGGCGGAAATCACTTTCATGGAAAGGGGTTGCCAAGCTTCCAAAAAACTATGAGTTGCCTGAAATCTGGGCAAATATTTTTTCACCCAATCTTGATGATTCTTTCAGGTAATGATCAGTACACCCAAACCACTTGGCTCACCAAATTTCCTTCTTCTAGGATAAGCCGTTCATTTGCAGTAACCGTTTTAATTTTTATGTTTCACTGGATGTTTTCTCCTATAGGGATACATGTATTTGGAACTCTAAATCAAACACGGTTTGTGCTAGCTCTTTGATACTTGACACAATAAAGCAGTTTCAAGTTCTATCTCTATGGTTTGTTTGTTGTTGATTTAGCCCTAAACAGAGACTGGCGAAAATCACTTTCATGGAAAGGGGTTGCCAAGCTTCCAAAAAACTACGAGTTGCCTGAAATGTCAGCAAACATTTTTTCACCCAATCTTGATGATTCCTTCAGGTAATAATCAGTACAGCAAAACCACTTGGCTCACCAAATTTCGTTCTTCTAGGTTAAACCGTTCGTTTGCAGTAACCGTTTTCATTTTTAGGTTTCACTCTGTTTTTCCTATAGGGATACATGTATTCTGAACTCTAAATCAAACACGGTTTGTGCTAGCTCTTTGAAACTTGCCACAATAAAGAAGTTTCAAGTTCTATCTCTATGGTTTGTTTTCTGTTGATGTAGCCCTAAGCAGAGACTGGCGAAAATCACTTTCATGGAAAGGGGTTTCCAAGCTTTCAAAAAACTACGAGTTCCTGAAATCTCAACAAACATTTTTTCACCCAATCTTGATGATTTTTTCAGGTAATGATCAGTACACCAAAACCACTTGGCTCACCAAATTTCGTTCTTCTAGGTTAAACCGTTCGTTTGCAGTAACCGTTTTCATTTTTAGGTTTCACTCTGTTTTCTCCTATAGGGATACATGTATTTGGAACTCTGATTCAAACACGGTTTGTGCTAGCTCTTTGAAACTTGACACAATAAAGCAGTTTCAAGGTCTATCATATGGTTTGTTTGCTGTTGATGTTGCCCTAAGCAGAGACTGGCGAAAATCACTTTCCTGGAAAGGGGTTGCCAAGCTTCCAAAAAACTAGGAGTTGTCTGAAATCTCAGCTAATATTTTTCCACCCAATTTTGATGATTCTATCAGGTAATGATCAGTACAGCAAAACCTCTTGGCTCACCAAATTTCGTTCTTCTAGGTTCAACCGTTCGTTTGCAGTAACCGTTTTCATTTTTAGGTTTCACTCTGTCTTCTCCTATAGGGATACATGTATTTGGAACTCTAAATCAAACACGGTTTGTGCTAGCTCTTTGAACCTTGACACAATAAAACAGTTTCAAGTTCTATCTCTATGGTTTGTTTGCTGTTGATGTAGCCCTAAGCAGAGACTGGCGAAAATCACTTTCATGGAAAGGGGTTGCCAAGCTTCCAAAAAACTACGAGTTTTTGAAATCTCAGCAAACATTTTTTCAACCAATCTTGATGATTCCTTCAGGTAATGATCAGTACAGCAAAACCACTTGGCTCACCAAATTTCGTTCTTCTAGGTTAAACCGTTCGTTTGCAGTAACCGTTTTCATTTTTAGGTTTCACTCTGTTTTTCCTATAGGGATACATGTATTCTGAACTCTAAATCAAACACGGTTTGTGCTAGCTCTTTGAAACTTGCCACAATAAAGAAGTTTCAAGTTCTATCTCTATCGTTTGTTTCCTTTGATGTAGCCCTAAGCAGAGACTGGCGAAAAACACTTTCATGGAAAGGGGTTGCCAAGCTTTCAAAAAACTACGAGTTCCTGAAATCTCAACAAACATTTTTTCACCCAATCTTGATGATTTTTTCAGGTAATGATCAGTACACCAAAACCACTTGGCTCACCAAATTTCGTTCTTCTAGGTTAAACCGTGCGTTTGCAGAAACCGTTTTCATTTTTAAGTTTCACTCTGTTTTCTCCTTTAGAAATACATGTATTTGGAACTCTAAATCAAACACGGTTTGTGCTAGCCCTTTGAAACTTGACACAATAAAGCAGTTTCAAGTTCTATCTCAATGGTTTGTTTGCTGGTGATGCAGGCCTAAGCAGAGACTGGCGAAAATCACTTTTATGGAAAGGGGTTGCCAAGCTTCCAAAAAACTACGAGTTCCTGAAATCTCAGCAAACATTTTTTCACCCAATCTTGATGATTCCTTCAGGTAATGATCAGTACAGCAAAACCACTTGGCTCACCAAATTTCGTTCTTCTAGGTTAAACCGTTCCTTTGCAGTAACCGTTTTCATTTTTAGGTTTCACTCTGTTTTCTCCTATAGGGATACATGTATTCTGAACTCTAAATCAAACACGGTTTGTGCTAGCTCTTTGAAACTTGACACAATAAAGAAGTTTCAAGTTCTATCTCTATGGTTTGTTTTCTGTTGATGTAGCCCTAAGCAGAGACTGGCGAAAATCCCTTTCATGGAAAGGGGTTGACAAGCTTCCAAAAAACTATGAGTTGCCTGAAATCTCAGCAAATATTTTTTCTCCCAATCTTGATGATTCTTTCAGGTAATGATCAGTACACCAAAACCACTGGGCTCACCAAATTTCGTTCTTCTAGGTTAAAACGTTCTTTGCAGTAACCGTTTTCATTTTTAGGTTTAACTCTGTTTTCTCCTATAGAAATACATGTATTTGGAATTCTAATTCAAACACGGTTTGTGCTAGCTCTTTGAAACTTGACAAAAAAAGCAGTTTCAAGTTCTATCACTATGGTTTGTTTGCTGTTGATGTTGCCCTAAGCAGAGACTGTCAAAAATCACTTTCATGGAAAGGGGTTGCCAAGCTTCCAAAAAACTACGAGTTGCCTGAAATCTCAGCAAACAATTTTTCAGCCAATCTTGATGATTCTTTCAGGTAATGATCAGTACACCAAAACCTCTTGGCTGACCAAATTTCTTTCTTCTACGTTAAACCGTTCGTTTGCAGTAACCGTTTTCATTTTTAGGTTTCACTCTGTTTTCTTTTATACGGATACATGTATTTGGAACTCTAAATCAAACACGGTTTGTGCTAGCCCTTTGAAACTTGACACAATATAGCAGTTTCAAGTTCTATCTCTAAGATTTGTTTGCTGTTGATGTAGCCCTCAGCAGAGACTGACGAAAATCACTTTTATGGAAAGGGGTTGCCAAGCTTCCAAAAAACTACGAGTTGCCTGAAATCTCAGCGAACATTTTTTCACCCAATGTTGATGATTCCTTAAGGTAATGATCAGTACACCAAAACCACTGGGCTCACCAAATTTCGTTCTTCTAGTTTAAATTGTTCGTTTGCAGTAACAGTCTTCATTTTTAGGTTTCACTCTGTTTTCTCCTATAGGGATACATGTATTTGGAACTCTAATTCAAACACGGTTTGTGTTAGCTCCTTGAAACTTGACACAATAAAGCAGTTTCAAGTTCTATTTCTATTGTTTGTTTGCTGTTGATGTAGCCCTCAGCAGAGACTCTCGAAAATCACTTTCATTGAAAGGGGTTGCCAAGCTTCCAAAAAACTACGAGTTGCCTGAAATCTCAGCAAACATTTTTTGACCCAATCTTGATGATTCTTTCAGGTAATGATCAGTACACCAAATCCACTTGGCTCACCAAATTTCGTTCTTCTAGGTTAAACCGTTCGTTTGCAGTAACCGTTTTCATTTTTAGGTTTCACTCTGTTTTCTCCTATAGGGATACTTGTATTTGGAACTCTAAATCAAACATGGTTTGTGCTAGCTCTTTGAAACTTGACACAAGAAAGCAGTTTCAAGTTCTATCT
Source organism: Ictidomys tridecemlineatus (assembly GCF_052094955.1). Classification (NCBI taxonomy): domain Eukaryota; kingdom Metazoa; phylum Chordata; class Mammalia; order Rodentia; family Sciuridae; genus Ictidomys; species Ictidomys tridecemlineatus. Next base: position 29,903 of record NW_027521484.1, read on the forward strand.
CTATGATTTGTTTGCTTTTGATGTAGCCCTAAGCAGAGACTGGCGAAAATCACTTTCTTGTAAAGGGGTTGCCAAGCTTACAAAAAACTATGAGTTGCCTGAAATCTCATCAAACATTTTTTCACCTAATCTTGATGATTCTTTCAGGTAATGATCAGTACACAAAAACCAATTGGCTCACCAAATTTCGTTCTTCAAGGTTAAACCGTTCGTTTGCAGTAACCGCTTTCATTTTTAGGTTTCACTCTGTTTTCTCCTATAGGGATGCATGTATTTGGAACTCTAAATCAAACACGGTTTGTGCTAGCTCTTTGAAACTTGACACAAGAAAGCAGTATCAAGTTCTATCTCTATGGTTTGTGTGCTGTTGATGTAGCCCTAAGCAGAGACTGGCGAAAATCACTTTCATGGAAAGGGTTTGCCAAGCTTCCAAAAAACTACGAGTTGCCTGAAATCTCAGCAAACATTTTTTCACCCAATCTTGATGATTCTTTCAGGTAATGATCAGTACACCAAAACCACTTGGCTCACCAAATTTCGTTCTTCTAGGTTAAACCGTGTGTTTCCAGTAACCGTTTTCATTTTTAGGTTTCACTCTGTTTTCTTTTATAAGGATACATGTATTTGGAACTCTAAATCAAACACGGTTTGTGCTAGCTCTTTGAAACTTGACACAATAAAGCAGTTTCAAGTTCTATCACTATGGATTGTTTGCTGTTGATGTTGCCCTAAGCAGAGACTGGAGAAAATAACTTTCATGGAAAGGGGTTGCCAAGCTTCCAAAAAACTAAGAGTTGCCTGAAATCACAGCAAACATTTTTTCACCCAATCTTGATGATTCTTTCAGGTAATGATCAGTACACCAAAACCACTTGGCTCACCAAATTTCGTTTTTCTGGGTTAAAACGTTCATTTGCAGTAACCGTTTTCATTTTTAGGTTTAACTCTGTTTTCTCCTATAGGGATACATGTATTTGGAACTCTAATTCAAACACGGTTTGTGCTAGCTCTTTGAAACTTGACACAATAAAGCAGTTTCAACTTCTATCACTATGGTTTGTTTGCTGTTGATGTTGCCCTAAGCAGAGACTGGTGAAAATCACTTTCATGGAAAGAAGTTGCCAAGCTTCCGAAAAACTACGAGTTGCCTGAAATCTCAGCAAACATTTTTTCACCCAATCTTGATGATTCCTTAAGGTAATGATCAGTACACCAAAACCACTGGGCTCACCAAATTTCGTTTTTCTAGGTTAAAACGTTCGTTTGCAGGAACCGTTTTCATTTTTAGGTTTAACTCTGTTTTCTCCTATAGGGATACATGTATTTGGAACTCTAATTCAAACACGGTTTGTGCTAGCTCTTTGAAACTTGACACAATAAAGCAGTTTCAAGTTCTATCATATGGTTTCTTTGCTGTTGATGTTGCCCTAAGCAGAGACTGGCGAAAATCACTTTCATGGAAAGGGGTTGTCAAGCTTCCAAAAAACTACTAGTTGCCTGAAAGCTCAGCAAATATTTTTTCACCCAATCTTGATGATTCTTTCAGGTAATGATCAGTACACCAAAACCACTTGGCTCACCAAATTTCGTTCTTCTAGGTTAAACCGTTCGTTTGCAGTAACCGTTTTCATTTTTAGGTTTCACTCTGTTTTCTCCTATAGGGATACATGTATTTGGAACTCTAAATCAAACACGGTTTGTGCTAGCCCTTTGAAACTTGACACAATAAAGCAGTTTCAAGTTCTATCTCTATGGTTTGTTTGCTGTTGATGTAGCCCTCAGCAGAGACTGGCGAAAATCACTTTCATGGAAAGGGGTTGCCAAGCTTCCAAAAAACTACGAGTTGCCTGAAATCTCAGCAAACATTTTTTCACCCAATCTTGATGATTCTTTCAGGTAATGATCAGTACACCAAATCCACTTGGCTCACCAAATTTCGTTCTTCTAGGTTAAACCGTTCGTTTGCAGTAACAGTTTTCATTTTTAGGTTTCACTCTGTTTTCTCCTATAGGGATACATGTATTTGGAACTCTAAATCAAACACGGTTTGTGCTACTTCTTTGAAACTTGACTCAAGAAAGCAGGTTCAAGTTCTATCTCTATGGTTTGTTTGCTGTTGATGTAGGCCTAAGCAGAGACTGGCGAAAATAACTTTCATGGAAAGGGGTTGCCAAGCTTCCAAAAAACTACAAGTTGCCTGAAATCTCAGCAAATATTTTTTCACCCAATCTTGATGATTCTTTCTGGTAATGATCAGTACACCAAAACCACTTGGCTCACCAAATTTCGTTCTTCTAGGTTAAACCGTTCGTTTGCAGTAACCGTTTTCATTTTTAGGTTTCACTCTGTTTTCTCCTATAGGGATACATGTATTTGGAACTCTAAATCAAACACGGTTTGTGCTAGCCCTTTGAAACTTGACACAATAAAGCAGTTTCAAGTTCTATCTCTATGGTTTTTTTGCTGTTGATGTAGCCCTAAGCAGAGACTGGCGAAAATCCCATTCATGGAAAGGGGTTGCCAAGCTTCCAAAAAACTACGAGTTGCTTGAAATCTCAGCAAACATTTTTTCACCCAATCTTGATGATTCTGACAGGTAATGATCAGTACACCAAAACCACTTGGCTCACCAAATTTCATTCTTCTAGGTTAAACCGTTCGTTTTCAGTAACCGTTTTCATTTTTAGGTTTCACTCTGTTTTCTTTTATATGGATACATGTATTTGAAACTCTAAATCAAACACGGTTTGTGCTAGCTCTTTGAAACTTGACACAAGAAAGCAGGTTAAAGTTCTATCTCTATGGTTTGTTTGCTGTTGATGTAGCCCTAAGCAGAGACTGGCGAAAATCACTTTCATGTAAAGGGGATGCCAAGCTTCCAAAAAACTACGAGTTGCCTGAAATCTCAGCAAGCATTTTTTCACCCAATCTTGATGATTCTTTCAGGTAATGATCAGTACACCAAAACCACTTGGCTCAGCAAATTTCGTTCTTCTAGGTTAACCCGTGCGTTTGCAGTAACCGTTTTCATTTTTAGGTTTAACTCTCTTTTCTCCTATAGTGATCCATGTATTTGGAACTCTAAATCAAACACGGTTTGTGCTAACTCTTTGAAACTTGACACAATAAAGCAGATTAAAGTTCTATCTCTATGGTTTGTTTGCTGTTGATGTAGCCCTCAGCAGAGACTGGCGAAAATCACTTTCATGGAAAGGGGTTGCCAAGCTTCCAAGAAACTACGAGTTGCCTGAAATCTCAGCAAACATTTTTTCACCCAATCTTGATGATTCCTTCAGGTAATGATCAGTACACCAAAACCACTTGGCTCACCAAATTTCGTTCTTCTAGGTTAAACCGTTCGTTTGCAGTAACCGTTTTCATTTTTAGGTTTCACTCTGTTTTCTCCTATAGGGATACATGTATTTGGAACTCTAATTCAAACACGGTTTGTGTTAGCTCCTTGAAACTTGACACAATAAAGCAGTTTCAAGTTCTATTTCTATTGTTTGTTTGCTGTTGATGTAGCCCTCAGCAGAGACTCTCGAAAATCACTTTCATTGAAAGGGGTTGCCAAGCTTCCAAAAAACTACGAGTTGCCTGAAATCTCAGCAAACATTTTTTGACCCAATCTTGATGATTCTTTCAGGTAATGATCAGTACACCAAAACCACTTGGCTCACAAAATTTCGTTCTTCTAGGTTAAACCGTTCGTTTGCAGTAACCGTTTTCATTTTTAGGTTTCACTCTGTTTTCTCCTATAGGGATACTTGTATTTGGAACTCTAAATCAAACATGGTTTGTGCTAGCTCTTTGAAACTTGACACAAGAAAGCAGTTTCAAGTTCTATCTCTATGGTTTGTTTGCTTTTGATGTAGCCCTAAGCAGAGACTGGCGAAAATCACTTTCTTGTAAAGGGGTTGCCAAGCTTACAAAAAACTATGAGTGCCTGAAATCTCATCAAACATTTTTTCACCTAATCTTGATGATTCTTTCAGGTAATGATCAGTACACCAAAACCACTTGGCTCACCAAATTTCGTTCTTCAAGGTTAAACCGTTCGTTTGCAGTAACCGCTTTCATTTTTAGGTTTCACTCTCTTTTCTCCTATAGGGATGCATGTATTTGGAACTCTAAATCAAACACGGTTTGTGCTAGCTCTTTGAAACTTGACACAATAAAGCAGTTTCCAGTTCTATTTCTATGGTTTGTTTGCTGTTGATCTAGCCCTAAGCATAGACTGGCGAAAATCACTTTCATGGAAAGGGGTTGCCAAGCTTCCGAAAAACTACGAGTTGCCTGAAATCTCAGCAAACATTTTTTCACCCAATCTTGATGATTCTTTCAGGTAATGATCAGTACACCAAAACCACTTGGCTCACCAAATTTCGTTCTTCTAGGTTAAACTGTTCGTTTGCAGTAACCGTTTTCATTTTTAGGTTTAACTCTGTTTTCTCCTATAGGGATACATGTATTTGGAACTCTAATTCAAACACGGTTTGTGCTAGCTCTTTGAAACTTGACACAATAAAGCAGTTTCAAGTTCTATCACTATGGATTGTTTGCTGTTGATGTTGCCCTAAGCAGAGACTGGAGAAAATAACTTTCATGGAAAGGGGTTGCCAAGCTTCCAAAAAACTAAGAGTTGCCTGAAATCACAGCAAACATTTTTTCACCCAATTTTGATGATTCTTTCAGGTAATGATCAGTACACCAAAACCACTTGGCTCACCAAATTTCGTTCTTCTAGGTTAAACCGTTCGTTTGCAGTAACCGTTTTCATTTTTAGGTTTCACTCTGTTTTCTCCTATAGGGATACATGTATTTGGAACTCTAAATCAAACACGGTTTGTGCTAGCCCTTTGAAACTTGACACAATAAAGCAGTTTCAAGTTCTATCTCTATGGTTTTTTTGCTGTTGATGTAGCCCTAAGCAGAGACTGGCGAAAATCACTTTCATGGAAAGGGGTTGCCAAGCTTCCAAAAAACTACGAGTTGCTTGAAATCTCAGCAAACATTTTTTCACACAATCTTGATGATTCTTTCAGGTAATGATCAGTACACCAAAACCACTTGGCTCACCAAATTTCATTCTTCTAGGTTAAACCGTTCGTTTGCAGTAACCGTTTTCATTTTTAGGTTTCACTCTGTTTTCTTTTATACGGATACATGTATTTGAAACTCTAAATCAAGCACGGTTTGTGCTAGCTCTTTGAAACTTGACACAAGAAAGCAGGTTAAAGTTCTATCTCTATGGTTTGTTTGCTGTTGATGTAGCCCTAAGCAGAGACTGGCGAAAATCACTTTCATGAAAAGGGGATGCCAAGCTTCCAAAAAACTACGAGTTGCCTGAAATCTCAGCAAACATTTTTTCACCCAATCTTGATGATTCTTTCAGGTAATGATCAGTACACCAAAACCACTTGGCTCAGCAAATTTCGTTCTTCTAGGTTAACCCGTGCGTTTGCAGTAACCGTTTTCATTTTTAGGTTTAACTCTCTTTTCTCCTATAGTGATCCATGTATTTGGAACTCTAAATCAAACACGGTTTGTGCTAACTCTTTCAAACTTGACACAATAAAGCAGATTAAAGTTCTATCTCTATGGTTTGTTTGCTGTTGATGTAGCCCTCAGCAGAGACTGGCGAAAATCACTTTCATGGAAAGGGGTTGCCAAGCTTCCAAAAAACTACGAGTTGCCTGAAATCTCAGCAAACATTTTTTCACCCAATCTTGATGATTCCTTCAGGTAATGATCAGTACACCAAAACCACTTGGCTCACCAAATTTCGTTCTTCTAGGTTAAACCGTTCGTTTGCAGTAACCGTTTTAATTTTTAGGTTTCACTCTGTTTTCTCCTATAGGGATACATGTATTTGGAACTCTAATTCAAACACGGTTTGTGTTAGCTCCTTGAAACTTGACACAATAAAGCAGTTTCGAGTTCTATTTCTATTGTTTGTTTGCTGTTGATGTAGCCCTCAGCAGAGACTCTCGAAAATCACTTTCATTGAAAGGGGTTGCCAAGCTTCCAAAAAACTACGAATTGCCTGAAATCTCAGCAAACATTTTTTGACCCAATCTTGATGATTCTTTCAGGTAATGATCAGTACACCAAAACCACTTGGCTCACAAAATTTCGTTCTTCTAGGTTAAACCGTTCGTTTGCAGTAACCGTTTTCATTTTTAGGTTTCACTCTGTTTTCTCCTATAGGGATACTTGTATTTGGAACTCTAAATCAAACATGGTTTGTGCTAGCTCTTTGAAACTTGACACAAGAAAGCAGTTTCAAGTTCTATCTCTATGGTTTGTTTGCTTTTGATGTAGCCCTAAGCAGAGACTGGCGAAAATCACTTTCATGGAAAGGGGTTGCCAAGCTTACAAAAAACTATGAGTTGCCTGAAATCTCATCAAACATTTTTTCACCTAATCTTGATGATTCTTTCAGGTAATGATCAGTACACCAAAACCACTTGGCTCACCAAATTTCGTTCTTCAAGGTTAAACCGTTCGTTTGCAGTAACCGCTTTCATTTTTAGGTTTCACTCTGTTTTCTCCTATAGGGATGCATGTATTTGGAACTCTAAATCAAACACGGTTTGTGCTAGCTCTTTGAAACTTGACACAATAAAGCAGTTTCCAGTTCTATTTCTATGGTTTGTTTGCTGTTGATCTAGCCCTAAGCATAGACTGGCGAAAATCACTTTCATGGAAAGGGGTTGCCAAGCTTCCGAAAAACTACGAGTTGCCTGAAATCTCAGCAAACATTTTTTCACCCAATCTTGATGATTCTTTCAGGTAATGATCAGTACACCAAAACCACTTGGCTCACCAAATTTCGTTCTTCTAGGTTAAACCGTGTGTTTCCAGTAACCGTTTTCATTTTTAGGTTTCACTCTGTTTTCTTTTATAGGGATACATGTATTTGGAACTCTAAATCAAACACGGTTTGTGCTAGCTATTTGAAACTTGACACAATAAAGCAGTTTCCAGTTCTATTTCTATGGTTTGTTTGCTGTTGATCTAGCCCTAAACATAGACTGGCGAAAATCACTTTCATGGAAAGGGGTTGCCAAGCTTCCGAAAAACTACGAGTTGCGTGAAATCTCAGCAAACATTTTTTCACCCAATCTTGATGATTCTTTCAGGTAATGATCAGTACACCAAAACCACTTGGCTCACCAAATTTCGTTCTTCTAGGTTAAACCGTTCGTTTGCAGTAACAGTTTTCATTTTTAGGTTTCACTCTGTTTTCTCCTATAGGGATACATATATTTGGAACTCTAATTCAAACACGGTTTGTGCTAGCTCTTTGAAACTTGACACAATAAAGCAGTTTCAAGTTCTATCACTATGGATTGTTTGCTGTTGATGTTGCCCTAAGCAGAGACTGGAGAAAATAACTTTAATGGAAAGGGGTTGCCAAGCTTCCAAAAAACTAAGAGTTGCCTGAAATCACAGCAAACATTTTTTCACCCAATCTTGATGATTCTTTCAGGTAATGATCAGTACACCAAAACCACTTGGCTCACCAAATTTCGTTCTTCTAGGTTAAACCGTTCGTTTGCAGTAACCATTTTCATTTTTAGGTTTCACTCTGTTTTCTCCTATAGGGATACATGTATTTGGAACTCTAATTCAAACACGGTTTGTGCTATCTCTTTGAAACTTGACACAATAAAGCAGTTTCAACTTCTATCACTATGGTTTGTTTGCTGTTGATGTTGCCCTAAGCAGAGACTGGTGAAAATCACTTTAATGGAAAGAAGTTGCCAAGCTTCCAAAAAACTACGAGTTGCCTGAAATCTCAGCAAACATTTTTTCACCCAATCTTGATGATTCCTTAAGGTAATGATCAGTACACCAAAACCACTGGGCTCACCAAATTTCGTTTTTCTAGGTTTAAACGTTCGTTTGCAGTAACCGTCTTCATTTTTAGGTTTAACTCTGTTTTCTCCTATAGGGATACATGTATTTGGAACTCTAATTCAAACACGGTTTGTGCTAGCTCATTGAAACTTGACACTACAAAGCAGTTTCAAGTTCTATCATATGGTTTGTTTGCTGTTGATGTTTCCCTAAGCAGAGACTGGCGAAAATCACTTTCATGGAAAGGGGTTGTCAAGCTTCCAAAAAACTACTAGTTGCCTGAAAGCTCAGCAAATATTTTTTCACCCAATCTTGATGATTCTTTCAGGTAATGATCAGTACACCAAAACCACTTGGCTCACCAAATTTTGTTCTTCTAGGTTAAACCGTTCGTTTGCAGTAACCGTTTTCATTTTTAGGTTTCACTCTGTTTTCTCCTATAGGGATACATGTATTTGGAACTCTAAATCAAACACGGTTTGTGCTAGCCCTTTGAAACTTGACACAATAAAGCAGTTTCAAGTGCTATCTCTATGGTTTGTTTGCTGTTGATGTAGCCCTCAGCAGAGACTGGCGAAAATCACTTTCATGGAAAGGGGTTGCCAAGCTTCCAAAAAACTACGAGTTGCCTGAAATCTCAGCAAACATTTTTTCACCCTATCTTGATGATTCTTTCAGGTAATGATCAGTACACCAAATCCACTTGGCTCACCAAATTTCGTTCTTCTAGGTTAAACCGTTCGTTTGCAGTAACCGTTTTCATTTTTAGGTTTCACTCTGTTTTCTCCTATAGGGATACATGTATTTGGAACTCTAAATCAAACACGGTTTGTGCTACCTCTTTGAAACTTGACTGAAGAAAGCAGGTTCAAGTTCTACCTCTATGGTTTGTTTTCTGTTGATGTAGGCCTAAGCAGAGACTGGCGAAAATAACTTTCATGGAAAGGGGTTGCCAAGCTTCCAAAAAACTACAAGTTGCCTGAAATCTCAGCAAATATTTTTTCACCCAATCTTGATGATTCTTTCTGGTAATGATCAGTACACCAAAACCACTTGGCTCACCAAATTTCATTCTTCTAGGTTAAACCGTTCGTTTGCAGTAACCGTTTTCATTTTTAGGTTTCACTCTGTTTTCTTTTATAAGGATACATGTATTTGAAACTCTAAATCAAACACGGTTTGTGCTAGCTCTTTGAAACTTGACACAAGAAAGCAGTTTCAAGTTCTATCTCTATGGTTTGTTTGCTGTTGATGTAGCCCTAAGCAGAGACTGGCGAAAATCACTTTCATGAAAAGGGGATGCCAAGCTTCCAAAAAACTACGAGTTGCCTGAAATCACAGCAAACATTTTTTCACCCAATCTTGATGATTCTTTCAGGTAATGATCAGTACACCAAAACCACTTGGCTCACCAAATTTCGTTCTTCTAGGTTAACCCGTGCGTTTGCAGTAACCGTTTTCATTTTTAGGTTTAACTCTCTTTTCTCCTATAGTGATCCATGTATTTGGAACTCTAAATCAAACACGGTTTGTGCTAACTCTTTGAAACTTGACACAATAAAGCAGATTAAAGTTCTATCTCTATGGTTTGTTTGCTGTTGATGTAGCCTTAAGCAGAAACTGGCGAAAATCACTTTCATGGAAAGGGGTTGCCAAGCTTCCAAAAAACTACGAGTTGACTGAAATCTCAGCAAACATTTTTTCACCCAATCTTGATGATTCCTTCAGGTAATGATCAGTACACCAAAACCACTTGGCTCACCAAATTTCGTTCTTCTAGGATAAACCGTTCGTTTGCAGTAACCGTTTTCATTTTTATGTTTCACTCTGTTTTCTCCTATACGGATACATGTATTTGAAACTCTAAATCAAACACGGTTTGTGCTAGCTCTTTGAAACTTGACACAAGAAAGCAGGTTAAAGTTCTATCTCTATGGTTTGTTTGCTGTTGATGTAGCCCTAAGCAGAGCCTGGCGAAAATCACTTTCATGGAAAGGGGATGCCAAGCTTCCAAAAAACTATGAGTTGCCTTAAATCTCAGCAAACATTTTTTCACCCAATCTTGATGATTCTTTCAGGTAATGGTCAGTACACCAAAACCACTTGGCTCACCAAATTTCATTTTTCTAGGTTAAACCGTGCATTTGCAGTAACCGTTTTCATTTTTAGGTTTCAATCTGTTTTCTCCTTTAGGGATACATGTATTTGGAACTCTAAATCAAACACGGTTTGTGCTAGCTCTTTGAAACTTGACACATTAAAGCAGTTTCAAGTTCAGACCCTATGGTTTGTTTGATGGTGATGTAGCCCTAAGCACAGACTGGCGAAAATCACTTTCATGGAAAGGGGTTGCCAAGCTTCCGAAAAAACTACGAGTTGCCTGAAATCTCAGCAAACATTTTTTCACCCAATCTTGATGATTCTTTCAGGTAATGATCAGTACACCACAACCACTTGGCTCACCACATTTCGTTCTTCTAGGTTAAACCGTTCGTTTGCAGTAACCGTTTTCATTTTTAGGTTTAACTCTGTTTTCTCCTATAGGGATACATGTATTTGGAACTCTAATTCAAACACGGTTTGTGCTAGCTCTTTGAAACTTGACACAATAAAGCAGTTTCAAGTTCTATCACTATGGATTGTTTGCTGTTGATGTTGCCCTAAGCAGAGACTGGAGAAAATAACTTTCATGGAAAGGGGTTGCCAAGCTTCCAAAAAACTAAGAGTTGCCTGAAATCACAGCAAACATTTTTTCACCCAATCTTGATGATTCTTTCAGGTAATGATCAGTACACCAAAACCACTTGGCTCACCAAATTTCGTTCTTCTAGGTTAAACCGTTCGTTTGCAGTAACCGTTTTCATTTTTAGGTTTCACTCTGTTTTCTCCTATAGGGATACATGTATTTGGAACTCTAAATCAAACATGGTTTGTGCTAGCTCTTTGAAACTTGACACAATAAAGCAGTTTCAAGTTCTATTTCTATGGTTTGTTTGCTGTTGATGTAGCCCTAAGCAGAGAGTGGCGAAAATCACTTTCATGGAAAGAGGTAGCCAAGCTTCCAAAAAACTATGAGTTGCCTGAAAACTCGGCAAACATTTTTTCACCCAATCTTGATGATTCTTTCAGGTAATGATCAGTACACCAAAACCACTGTGCTCACCAAATTTCGTTTTTCTGGGTTAAAACGTTCGTTTGCAGTAACCGTTTTCATTTTTAGGTTTAACTCTGTTTTCTCCTATAGGGATACATGTATTTGGAACTCTAATTCAAACACGGTTTGTGCTAGCTCTTTGAAACTTGACACCATAAAGCAGTTTCAACTTCTATCACTATGGTTTGTTTGCTGTTGATGTTGCCCTAAGCAGAGACTGGTGAAAATCACTTTCATGGAAAGAAGTTGCCAAGCTTCCAAAAAACTACGAGTTGCCTGAAATCTCAGCAAACATTTTTTCACCCAATCTTGATGATTCCTTAAGGTAATGATCAGTACACCAAAACCACTGGGCTCACCAAATTTCGTTTTTCTAGGTTTAAACGTTCGTTTGCAGTAACCGTCTTCATTTTTAGGTTTAACTCTGTTTTCTCCTATAGGGATACATGTATTTGGAACTCTAATTCAAACACGGTTTGTGCTAGCTCATTGAAACTTGACACTATAAAGCAGTTTCAAGTTCTATCATATGGTTTGTTTGATGTTGATGTTTCCCTAAGCAGAGACTGGCGAAAATCACTTTCATGGAAAGGGGTTGTCAAGCTTCCAAAAAACTACTAGTTGCCTGAAAGCTCAGCAAATATTTTTTCACCCAATCTTGATGATTCTTTCAGGTAATGATCAGTACACCAAAACCACTTGGCTCACCAAATTTTGTTCTTCTAGGTTAAACCGTTCGTTTGCAGTAACCGTTTTCATTTTTAGGTTTCACTCTGTTTTCTCCTATAGGGATACATGTATTTGGAACTCTAAATCAAACACGGTTTGTGCTAGCCCTTTGAAACTTGACAATAAAACAGTTTCAAGTTTTATCATATGGTTTGTTTGCTGTTTATGTTGCCCTAAGCAGAGACTGGCGAAAATCACTTTCATGGAAAGGGGTTGCCAAGCTTCCAAAAAACTACGAGTTGCCTGAAATCTCAGCAAACATTTTTTTACCCAATCTTGATACTTCCTTCAGGTAATGATCAGTACACCAAAACCACTGGGCTCACCAAATTTCGTTTTTCTTGTTAAAACTTTCGTTTGCAGTAACCGTTTTCATTTTTAGGTTTCACTCTGTTTTCTCCTATAGGGATACATGTATTTGGAACTCTAATTCAAACACGGTTTGTGCTAGCTCTTTGAAACTTGACACAATAAAACAGTTTCAAGTTCTATCATATGGTTTGTTTGCTGTTGATGTTGCCCTAAGCAGAGACTCGCGAAAATCACTTTCATGGAAAGGGGTTGCCAATCTTAGAAAAAACTACGAGTTTCCTGAAATCTCAGCAAACATTTTTTCACCCAATCTTGATGATTCTTTAAGGTAATGATCAGTACACCAAAACCACTTGGCTCACCAAATTTCGTTCTTCTAGGTTAAACCGTTCGTTTGCAGTAACCGTTTTCATTTTTAGGTTTCACTCTGTTTTCTCCTATACGGATACATGTATTTGAAACTCTAAATCAAACACGGTTTGTGCTAGCTCTTTGAAACTTGACACAAGAAAGCAGGATAAAGTTCTATCTCCATTGTTTATTTGCTGTTGATGTAGCCCTAAGCAGAGACTGGCGAAAATCACTTTCATGGAAAGGGGATGCCAAGCTTCCAAAAAACTACGAGTTGCCTGAAATCTCAGCAAACATTTTTTCACCCAATCTTCATGATTCTTTCAGGTAATGATCAGTACACCAAAACCACTTGGCTCACCAAATTTCGTTCTTCTAGGTTAAACCGTGCGTTTGCAGTAACCGTTTTCATTTCTAGGTTTAACTCTGTTTTCTCCTATAGGGATACATGTATATGGAACTCTAAATCAAACACGGTTTGTGCTAGCCCTTTGAAACTTGACACAATAAAGTAGTTTCAAGTTCTATCTCTATGGTTTGTTTACTGTTGATGTAGCCCTAAGCAGAGAGTGGCGAAAATCACTTTCATGGAAAGGAGTTGCCAAGCTTCCAAAAAACTACGAGTTGCCTGAAATCTCAGCAAACATTTCTTCACCCAATCTTGATGATTCTTTCAGGTAATGATCAGTACACGAAAACCACTTGGCTCACCAAATTTCGTTCTTCTAGGTTAAACCGTTCGTTTGAAGTAACCGTTTTCATTTTTAGGTTTCACTCTGTTTTCTCCTATAGGGATACATGTATTTGGAACTCTAAATCAAACACGGTTTGTGCTAGCCCTTTGAAACTTGACACAATAAAGCAGTTTCAAGTTCTATCCCTATGGTTTGTTTGCTGTTGATGTAGCCCTAAGCAGAGACTGGTGAAAATCACTTTCATTTTATGAAGTTGCCAAGCTTCCAAAAAATTACTAGTTGCCTGAAATTTCAGCAAACATTTTTTCACCCAATCTTGATGATTCTTTCAGGTAATGATCAGTACACCAAAACCACTTGGCTGACCAAATTTCGTTCTTCTAGGTTAAACCGTTCGTTTGCAGTAACCGTTTTAATTTTTATGTTTCACTTTGTTTTCTCCTATAGGGATACATGTATTTGGAACTCTAAATCAAACACGGTTTGTGCTAGCTCTTTGAAACTTAACACTATAAAGCAGTGTCAAGTTCTGTCTCTATGGTTTGTTTGCTGTTGATGTAGCCCTAAGCAGAGACTGGCGAAAATCACTTTCATGGAAAGGGGTTGCCAAGCTTAGAAAAAACTACGAGTTGCCTGAAATCTCAGCAAACATTTTTTGACCCAATCTTGATGATTCTTTCAGGTAATGATCAGTACACCAAAACCACTTGGCTCACCAAATTTCGTTCTTCTAGTTTAAACCGTTCGTTTGCTGTAACCGTTTTCATTTTTAGGTTTCATTCTGTTTTCTCCTATAGGGATACATGTATTTGGAACTCTAAATCAAACACGGTTTCTGCTAGTTCTTTGAAACTTGAAACAATAAAGCAGTTTCAAGTTCTATCTCTATGGTTTGTTTGCTGTTGATGTAGCCCTAAAGAGAGACTGGCGAAAATCACTTTTATGGAAAGGTGTTGCCAAGTTTCCAAAAAACTACGAGTTGCCTGAAATCTCAGCAAACATTTTTTGACCCAATCTTGATGATTCTTTCAGGTAATGATCATTACACCAAAACCACTTGGCTCACCAAATTTCGTTCTTCTAGGTTAAACCGTTCGTTTGCAGTAACCGTTTTCATTTTTAGGTTTCACTCTGTTTTCTCCTATAGGGATACATGTATTTGGAACTCTAAATCAAACACGGTTTGTGCTAGCTCTTTGAAAACTTCACATAATAAAGCAGTGTCAAGTTCTATCTCTATGGTTTGTTTGCTGTTGATGTAGCCTTAAGCAGAGACTGGCGAAAATCACTTTCATGGAAAGGGGTTGCCAAGCTTCCAAAAAACTACGAGTTTCCTGAAATCTCAGCAAATATTTTTTCACCCAATCTTGATGATTCTTTCAGGTAATGAAAAGTACACCAAAACCACTTGGCTCACCAAATTTCGTTCTTCTAGGTTAAACCGTTCGTTTGCAGTAACCGTTTTCATTTTTAGGTTTCACTCTGTTTTCTCCTATAGGGATACATGTATTTGGAACTCTAAATCAAACACGGTTTGTGGTAGCTCTTTGAAACTTGACACAATGAAGCAGTTTCAAGTTCTATCTCTATGGTTTGTTTGCTGTTGATGGAGCCCTTAGCAGAGACTGGCGAAAATCACTTTCATGGAAAGGGGTTGCCAAGCTATCAAAAAACTACGAGTTGCCTGAAAACTCAGCAAACATTTTTTCACCCAATCTTGATGATTCTTTCAGGTAATGATCAGTACACCAAAACCACTTGGTCACCAAATTTCGTTCTTCTAGGTTAAACCGTTTGTTTGCAGTACCGTTTTCATTTTTAGTTTTCACTCTGTTTTCTCCTATAGGGATACATGTATTTGGAACTCAAAATCAAACATGGTTTGTGGTAGCTCTTTGAAACTTGACACAATAAAGCAGTTTCAAGTTCTATCTCTATGGTTTGTTTGCTGTTGATGTAGCCCTAAGCAGAGACTGGCGAAAATCACTTTCATGGAAAGCGGTTGCCAAGCTTCCAAAAAACTACGAGTTGCCTGAAATCTCAGCAAACATTTTTTCACACAATCTTGATGATTCTTTTAGGTAATGATCAGGACACCAAAACCACTTGGCTCACCAAATTTCGTTCTTCTACGTTAAACCATTCGTTTGCAATAACCGTTTTCATTTTTAGGTTTCACTCTGTTTTTTCCTATAGGGATACATGTATTTGGAACTCTAAATCAAACACGGTTTGTGCTAGCTCTTTGGAACTTGACACAAGAAAGCAGTTTCAAGTTCTATCTCTATGGTTTGTTTGCTGTTGAAGTAGCCCTAAGCAGAGACTGGCGAAAATCACTTTCATTGAAAGCGGTTGCCAAGCTTCCAAGAAACTACTAGTTTCCTGAAATCTCAGCAAACCTTTTTTCACCCAATCTTGATGATTCTTTCAGGTAATGATCAGTACAACAAAACGACTTGGCTCACCAAATTTCGTTCTTCTAGGTTAAACCGTTCGTTTGCAGTAACCGTTTACATTTTTAGGTTTCACTCTGTTTTCTCCTATAGGGATACATGTATTTGGAACTCTAAATCAAACACGGTTTGTGGTAGCTCTTTGAAACTTGACACAATAAAGCAGTTTCAAGTTCTATCTCTATGGTTTGTTTGCTGTTGATGTAGCCCTAAGCAGAGACTGGCGAAAATCACTTTCATGGAAAGGGGTTGCCAAGCTTCCAAACAACTACGAGTTGCCTGAAATCTCAGCAAACATTTTTTCATCCAATCTTGATGATTCTTTCAGGTAATGATCAGTACACCAAAACCACTTGGCTCACCAAATTTCGTTCTTCTAGGTTGAACCTTTCGTTTGCAGTAACCGTTTTCATTTTTAGGTTTCACTCTGTTTTCTATTATACGGATACATGTAATTGGAACTCTAAATCAAACATGGTTTTTGCTAGCCCTTTGAAACTTTACACAATAAAGCAGATTCAAGTTCTATCTCTATGGTTTGTTTGCTGTTGATGTAGCCCTAAGCAGAGACTGGCGAAAATCACTTTCATGGAAAGCGGTTGCCAAGCTTCCAAGCAACTACGAGTTGCCTGATATCTCAGCAAACATTTTTTCATCCAATCTTGATGATTCTTTCATGTAATGATCAGTACACCAAAACCACTTGGCTCACCAAATTTCGTTCTTCTAGGTTAAACCGTTCGTTTGCAGTAACCGTTTTCATTTTTAGGTTTCACTCTGTTTTCTCCTATAGGGATACATGTAATTGGAACTCTAAATCAAACATGGTTTTTGCTAGACCTTTGAAACTTGACACAATAAAGCAGATTCAAGTTCTATCTCTATGGTTTGTTTGCTGTTGATGTAGCCCTAAGCAGAGACTGGCAAAAATCACTTCCATGGAAAGGGGTTGCCAAGCTTCCAAAAAACTACGAGTTGCCTGAAATCTCAGCAAACATTTTTTCATCCAATCTTGATGATTCTTTCAGGTAATGAACAGTACACCAAAAACCACTTGGCCCACCAAATTTCGTTCTCTTAGGTTAAACCGTTCGTTTGCAGTAACCGTTTTCATTTTTAGGTTTCACTCTGTTTTCTCCTATAGCGATACATGTATTTGGAACTCTCAATCAAACAAGGTTTGTGCTAGCCCTTTGAAACTTGACACAATAAATCAGATTCAAGTTCTATCTCTATGGTTTGTTTGCTGTTGATGTAGCCCTAAGCAGAGACTGGCGAAAATCACTTTCATGGAAAGGGTTTGCCAAGCTTCCCAAAAACTAGGAGTTTTCTGAAATCTCAGCAAACATTTTTTCACCCAATCTTGATGATTCTTTCAGGTAATGATCAGTACACCAAAACCACTTGGCTCACCAAATTTCGTTCTTCTAGGTTAAACCGTTCGTTTGCAGTAACCGTTTTCATTTTTAGGTTTCACTCTGTTTTCTCCTATAGGGATACATGTAATTGGAACTCTAAATCAAACATGGTTTTTGCTAGACCTTTGAAACTTGACACAATAAAGCAGATTCAAGTTCTATCTCTATGGTTTGTTTGCTGTTGATGTAGCCCTAAGCAGAGACTGGCAAAAATCACTTCCATGGAAAGGGGTTGCCAAGCTTCCAAAAAACTACGAGTTGCCTGAAATCTCAGCAAACATTTTTTCATCCAATCTTGATGATTCTTTCAGGTAATGAACAGTACACCAAAAACCACTTGGCCCACCAAATTTCGTTCTCTTAGGTTAAACCGTTCGTTTGCAGTAACCGTTTTCATTTTTAGGTTTCACTCTGTTTTCTCCTATAGCGATACATGTATTTGGAACTCTCAATCAAACAAGGTTTGTGCTAGCCCTTTGAAACTTGACACAATAAATCAGATTCAAGTTCTATCTCTATGGTTTGTTTGCTGTTGATGTAGCCCTAAGCAGAGACTGGCGAAAATCACTTTCATGGAAAGGGTTTGCCAAGCTTCCCAAAAACTAGGAGTTTTCTGAAATCTCAGCAAACATTTTTTCACCCAATCTTGATGATTCTTTCAGGTAATGATCAGTACACCAAAACCACTTGGCTCACCAAATTTCGTTCTTCTAGGTTAAACCGTTCGTTTCCAGTAACCGTTTTCATTTTTAGGTTTCACTCTGTTTTCTCCTATAGGGATACATGTATTTGGAAATCTAAATCTAACACGGTTTGTGCTAGCCGTTTGAAACTTGACACAAGAAAGCAGTTTCAAGTTCTATCTCTATGGTTTGTTTGCTGTTGATGTAGCCCTAAGCAGAGACTGGCGAAAATCACTTTCATGGAAAGTGGTTGCCAAGCTTCCAAAAAAACTACGAGTTTCCTGAAATCTCAGCAAACATTTTTTCACCCAATCTTGATGATTCTTTCAGGTAATGATCAGTACACCAAAACCACTTGGCTCACCAAATTTCGTTCTTCTAGGTTAAACCGTTCGTTTGCAGTAACCGTTTTCATTTTTAGGTTTCACTCTGTTTTCTCCTATAGGGATACATTTATTTTTAACTCTAAATAAAACACGGTTTGGGCTAGCTCTTTGAAACTTGACACAATAAAGCAGTTTCAAGTTCTTTCTCTATAGTTTGTTTGCTGTTGATGTAGCCCTAAGCAGAGACTGGCGAAAATCACTTTCATGGAAAGCGGTTGCCAAGCTTCCCAAAAACTACGAGTTGCAGGAAATCTCAGCAAACATTTTTTCACCCAATCTTGATGATTCTTTCAGGTAATGATAAGTACACCAAAACCACTTGGCTCACCAAATTTCGTTCTTTTAGGTTAAACCGTTCGTTTGCAGTAACCGTTTTAATTTTTATGTTTCACTTTGTTTTCTCCTATAGGGATACATGTATTTGAAACTCTAAATCAAACACGGTTTGTGCTAGCTCTTTGAAACTTGACACTACAAAGCAGTTTCAAGTTCTATCTCTATGGTTTGTTTGCTGTTGATGTAGCCCTAAGCAAAGACTGGCAAAAATCACTTTCATGGAAAGGGTTGCCAAGCTTCCAAAAACCTACGAGTTGCCTGAAATATCAGCAAACATTTTTTGACCCAATCTTGATGATTCTTTCAGGTAATGATCAGTACACCAAAACCACTTGGCTCACCAAATTTCGTTCTTCTAGGTTAAACCGTTCGTTTGCAGTAACCGTTTTCATTTTTAGGTTTCACTCTGTTTTCTCCTATAGGGATACATGTATTTGGAACTCTAAATCAAACACGGTTTGTGCTAGCTCTTTGAAAATTTCACATAATAAAGCAGTGTCAAGTTCTATCTCTGTGGTTTGTTTGCTGTTGATGTAGACCTAAGCAGAGACTGGCGAAAATCACTTTCATGGAAAGGGGTTGCCAAGCTTCCAAAAAACTACGAGTTGCCTGAAATCTCAGCAAATATTTTTTCACCCAATCTTGATGATTCCTTCAGGTAATGAACAGTACACCAAAACCACTTGGCTCACCAAATTTCGTTCTTCTAGGTTAAACCGTTCGTTTGCAGTAACCGTTTTCATTTTTAGGTTTCACTCTGTTTTCTCCTATAAGGATACATGTATTTGGAAATCTAAATCAAACAAGGTTTGTGCTAGCCCTTTGAAACTTGACACAATAAAGCAGTGTCAAGTTCTATCTCTATGGTTTGTTTGCTGTTGATGTAGCCCTAAGCAGAGACTGGCGAAAATCACTTTCATGGAAAGGGGTTGCCAAGCTTCCAAAAAACTACTAGTAGCTGAAATCTCAGCAAATATTTTTTCACCCAATCTTGATGGTTCTTTCAGGTAATGATCAGTCCACCAAAACCACATGGCTCACCCAATTTCGTTCTTCTAGGTTAAACCGTTCGTTTGCAGTAACCGTTTTCATTTTTAGGTTTCACTTTGTTTTCTCCTATAGGGATACATGTATTTTGAACTCTAAATAAAACACGGTTTGTGCTAGCTCTTTGAAACTTGACACAAGAAAGCAGTTTCAATTTGTATCTCTATGGTTTGTTTGCTGTTGATGTAGCCCTAAGCAGGGACTGGCGAATATCACTTTCACAGAAAGGGGTTGCCAAGCTTCCAAAAAACTACGAGTTGCCTGAAATCTCAGCAAACATTTTTTCACCCAATCTTGATGATTCTTTCAGGTAGTGATCAGTACACCAAAACCACTTGGCTCACCAAATTTCCTTCTTCTAGTTTAAACCATTCGTTTGCAGTAACCGTTTTCATTTTTAGGTTTCACTCTGTTTTCTCCTATAGGGATACATGTATTTGGAACTCTAAATCAAACACGGTTTTTGCTAGCCCTTTGAAACTTGACACAATAAAGCAGTTTCAAGTTCTCTCTCCATGGTTTGTTTGCTGTTGATGTAGCCCTAAGCAGAGACTGGCGAAAATCACTTTCATGGAAAGGGGTTGCCAAGCTTCCAAAAAACTACGAGTTGTCTGAAATCTCAGGAAACATTTTTTCACCCAATCTTGATGATTCTTTCAGGTAATGATCAGTACACAAAAACCACATGGCTCACCAAATTTCGTTCTTCTAGGTTAAACCGTTCGTTTGCAGTAACCGTTTTCATTTTTAGGTTTCACTCTGTTTTCTCCTATAGGGATACATTTATTTTTAACTCTAAATAAAACACGGTTTGGGCTAGCTCTTTGAAACTTGACACAATAAAGCAGTTTCAAGTTCTATCTCTATAGTTTGTTTGCTGTTGATGTAGCCCTAAGCAGAGACTGGCGAAAATCACTTTCATGGAAAGGGGTTGCCAAGCTTCCCAAAAACTACGAGTTTCCTGAAATCTCAGCAAACATTTTTTCACCCAATCTTGATGATTCTTTCAGGTAATGATCAGTACACCAAAACGACTTGGCTCACCAAATTTCGTTCTTTTAGGTTAAACCGTTCGTTTGCAGTAACCGTTTTAATTTTTATGTTTCACTTTGTTTTCTCCTATAGGGATACATGTATTTGGAACTCTAAATCAAACACGGTTTGTGCTAGCTCTTTGAAAATTTCACATAATAAAGCAGTGTCAAGTTCTATCTCTATGGTTTGTTTGCTGTTGATGTAGACCTAAGCAGAGACTGGCGAAAATCACTTTCATGGAAAGGGGTTGCCAAGCTTCCAAAAAACTACGAGTTTCCTGAAATCTCAGCAAATATTTTTTCACCCAATCTTGATGATTCCTTCAGGTAATGAACAGTACACCAAAACCACTTGGCTCACCAAATTTCGTTCTTCTAGGTTAAACCGTTCGTTTGCAGTAACCGTTTTCATTTTTAGGTTTCACTCTGTTTTCTCCTATAAGGATACATGTATTTGGAAATCTAAATCAAACACGGTTTGTGCTAGCCCTTTGAAACTTGACACAATAAAGCAGTGTCAAGTTCTATCTCTATGGTTTGTTTGCTGTTGATGTAGCCCTAAGCAGAGACTGGCGAAAATCACTTTCATGGAAAGGGGTTGCCAAGCTTCCAAAAAACTACTAGTAGCTGAAATCTCAGCAAATATTTTTTCACCCAATCTTGATGGTTCTTTCAGGTAATGATCAGTCCACCAAAACCACTTGGCTCACCCAATTTCGTTCTTCTAGGTTAAACCGTTCGTTTGCAGTAACCGTTTTCATTTTTAGGTTTCTCTTTGTTTTCTCCTATAGGGATACATGTATTTTGAACTCTAAATAAAACACGGTTTGTGCTAGCTCTTTGAAACTTGACACAAGAAAGCAGTTTCAATTTGTATCTCTATGGTTTGTTTGCTGTTGATGTAGCCCTAAGCAGAGACTGGCGAATATCACTTTCACGGAAAGGGGTTGCCAAGCTTCCAAAAACTACGAGTTGTCTGAAATCTCAGCAAACATTTTTTCACCCAATCTTGATGATTCTTTCAGGTAGTGATCAGTACACCAAAACCACTTGGCTCACCAAATTTCCTTCTTCTAGTTTAAACCATTCGTTTGCAGTAACCGTTTTCATTTTTAGGTTTCACTCTGTTTTCTCCTATAGGGATACATGTATTTGGAACTCTAAATCAAACACGGTTTTTGCTAGCCCTTTGAAACTTGACACAATAAAGCAGTTTCAAGTTCTATCTCCATGGTTTGTTTGCTGTTGATGTAGCCCTAAGCAGAGACTGGCGAAAATCACTTTCATGGAAAGGGGTTGCCAAGCTTCAAAAAAACTACGAGTTGTCTGAAATCTCAGGAAACATTTTTTCACCCAATCTTGATGATTCTTTCAGGTAATGATCAGTACACAAAAACCACATGGCTCACCAAATTTCGTTCTTCTAGGTTAAACCGTTCGTTTGCAGTAACCGTTTTCATTTTTAGGTTTCACTCTGTTTTCTCCTATAGGGATACATTTATTTTTAACTCTAAATAAAACACGGTTTGGGCTAGCTCTTTGAAACTTGACACAATAAAGCAGTTTCAAGTTCTATCTCTATAGTTTGTTTGCTGTTGATGTAGCCCTAAGCAGAGACTGGCGAAAATCACTTTCATGGAAAGGGGTTGCCAAGCTTCCCAAAAACTACGAGTTTCCTGAAATCTCAGCAAATATTTTTTCACCCAATCTCGATGATTCTTTCAGGTAATGATCAGTACACCAAAACGACTTGGCTCACCAAATTTCGTTCTTTTAGGTTAACCCGTTCGTTTGCAGTAACCGTTTTAATTTTTATGTTTCACTTTGTTTTCTCCTATAGGGATACATGTATTTGGAACTCTAAATCAAACACGGTTTGTGCTAGCGCTTTGAAACTTGACACTATAAAGCAGTTTCAAGTTCTATCTCTATGGTTTGTTTGCTGTTGATGTAGCCCTAAGCAGAGACTGGCAAAAATCACTTTCATGGAAAGGGGTTGCCAAGCTTCCAAAAAACTACGAGTTGCCTGAAATCTCAGCAAACATTTTTTGACCCAATCTTGATGATTCTTTCAGGTAATGATCAGTACACCAAAACCACTTGGCTCACCAAATTTCGTTCTTCTAGGTTAAACCGTTCGTTTGCAGTAACCGTTTTCATTTTTAGGTTTCACTCTGTTTTCTCCTATAGGGATACATGTATTTGGAACTCTAAATCAAACACGGTTTTTGCTAGCGTTTTGAAACTTGACACAATAAAGCAGTTTCAAGTTCTATCTCTATGGTTTGTTTGCTGTTGATGTAGCCCTAAGCAGAGACTGGCGAAAATTACTTTCATGGAAAGCGGTTGCCAAGCTTCCAAAAAACTACGAGTTGTCTGAAATCTCAGGAAACATTTTTTCACCCAATCTTGATGATTCTTTCAGGTAATTATCAGTACACAAAAACCACATGGCTCACCAAATTTTGTTCTTCTAGGTTAAACCACTCGTTTGCAGTAACCGTTTTCATTTTTAGGTTTCACTCTGTTTTCTCCTATAGGGATACATTTATTTTTAACTCTAAATAAAACACGGTTTAAGCTAGCTCTTTGAAACTTGACACAATAAAGCAGTTTCAAGTTCTATCTCTATAGTTTGTTTGCTGTTGATGTAGCCCTAAGCAGAGACTGGCGAAAATCACTTTCATGGAAAGGGGTTGCAAAACTTCCCAAAAACTACGAGTTGCCTGAAATCTCAGCAAACATTTTTTCACCCAATCTTGATGATTCTTTCAGGTAATGATCAGTACACCAAAACCACTTGGCTCACCAAATTTCGTTCTTCTAGGTTAAACCGTTCGTTTGCAGTAACCGTTTTCATTTTTAGGTTTCACTCTGTTTTCTCCTATAGGGACACATGTATTTGGAACTCTAAATCAAACACGGTTTTTGCTAGCCCTTTGCAACTTGACACAATAAAGCAGATTCAAGTTCTATCTCTATGGTTTGTTTGCTGTTGATGTAGCCCTAAGCAGAGACTGGGGAAAAACTCTTTAATGGAATGGGGTTGTCAAGCTTCCCAAAAACTACGAGTTTCCTGAAATCTCAGCAAACATTTTTTCACCCAATCTTGATGATTCTTTCAGGTAGTGATCAGTACACCAAAACCACTTGGCTCACCAAATTTCCTTCTTCTAGTTTAAACCATTCGTTTGCAGTAACCGTTTTCATTTTTAGGTTTCACTCTGTTTTCTCCTATATGGATACATGTATTTGGAACTCTAAATCAAACACGGTTTTTGCTAGCCCTTTGAAACTTGACACAATAAAGCAGTTTCAAGTTCTATCTCCATGGTTTGTTTGCTGTTGATGTAGCCCTAAGCAGAGACTGGCGAAAATCACTTTCATGGAAAGGGGTTGCCAAGCTTCAAAAAAACTACGAGTTGCCTGAAATCTCAGGAAACATTTTTTCACCCAATCTTGATGATTCTTTCAGGTAATGATCAGTACACAAAAACCACATGGCTCACCAAATTTCGTTCTTCTAGGTTAAACCGTTCGTTTGCAGTAACCGTTTTCATTTTTAGGTTTCACTCTGTTTTCTCCTATAGGGATACATTTATTTTTAACTCTAAATAAAACACGGTTTGGGCTAGCTCTTTGAAACTTGACACAATAAAGCAGTTTCAAGTTCTATCTCTATAGTTTGTTTGCTGTTGATGTAGCCCTAAGCAGAGACTGGCGAAAATCACTTTCATGGAAAGGGGTTGCCAAGCTTCCCAAAAACTACGAGTTTCCTGAAATCTCAGCAAACATTTTTTCACCCAATCTTGATGAGTCTTTCAGGTAATGATCAGTACACCAAAACGACTTGGCTCACCAAATTTCGTTCTTTTAGGTTAACCCGTTCGTTTGCAGTAACCGTTTTAATTTTTATGTTTCACTTTGTTTTCTCCTATAGGGATACATGTATTTGGAACTCTAAATCAAACACGGTTTGTGCTAGCTCTTTGAAACTTGACACTATAAAGCAGTTTCAAGTTCTATCTCTATGGTTTGTTTGCTGTTGATGTAGCCCTAAGCAGAGACTGGCAAAAATCACTTTCATGGAAAGGGGTTGCCAAGCTTCCAAAAAACTACGAGTTGCCTGAAATCTCAGCAAACATTTTTTGACCCAATCTTGATGATTCTTTCAGGTAATGATCAGTACACCAAAACCACTTGGCTCACCAAATTTCGTTCTTCTAGGTTAAACCGTTCGTTTGCAGTAACCGTTTTCATTTTTAGGTTTCACTCTGTTTTCTCTTATAGGGATACATGTATTTGGAACTCTAAATCAAACACGGTTTGTGCTAGCTCTTTGAAAACTTCACATAATAAAGCAGTGTCAAGTTCTATCTCTATGGTTTGTTTGCTGTTGATGTAGACCTAAGCAGAGACTGGCGAAAATCACTTTCATGGAAAGGGGTTGCCAAGCTTCCAAAAAACTACGAGTTGCCTGAAATCTCAGCAAATATTTTTTCACCCAATCTTGATGATTCTTTCAGGTAATGAACAGTACACCAAAACCACTTGGCTCACCAAATTTCGTTCTTCTAGGTTAAACCGTTCGTTTGCAGTAACCGTTTTCATTTTTAGGTTTCACTCTGTTTTCTCCTATAGGGATACATGTATTTGGAAATCTAAATCAAACACGGTTTGTGCTAGCCCTTTGAAACTTGACACAATAAAGCAGTGTCAAGTTCTATCTCTATGGTTTGTTTGCTGTTGATGTAGCCCTAAGAAGAGACTGGCAAAAATCACTTTCATGGAAAGGGGTTGCCAAGCTTCCAAAAAACTACTAGTAGCTGAAATCTCAGCAAATATTTTTTCACCCAATCTTGATGGTTCCTTCAGGTAATGATCAGTCCACCAAAACCACTTGGCTCACCAAATTTCGTTCTTCTAGGTTAAACCGTTCGTTTGCAGTAACCGTTTTCATTTTTAGGTTTCACTTTGTTTTCTTCTATAGGGATACATGTATTTTGAACTCTAAATAAAACACGGTTTGTGCTAGCTCTTTGAAACTTGACACAAGAAAGCAGTTTCAATTTGTATCTCTAAGGTTTGTTTGCTGTTGATGTAGCCCTAAGCAGAGACTAGCGAATATCACTTTCACGGAAAGGGGTTGCCAAGCTTCCAAAAACTACGAGTTGTCTGAAATCTCAGCAAACATTTTTTCACCCAATCTTGATTATTCTTTCAGGTAGTGATCAGTACACCAAAACCACTTGGCTCACCAAATTTCCTTCTTCTAGTTTAAACCATTCGTTTGCAGTAACCGTTTTCATTTTTAGGTTTCACTCTGTTTTCTCCTATAGGGATACATGTATTTGGAACTCTAAATCAAACACAGTTTTTGCTAGCCCTTTGAAACTTGACACAATAAAGCAGTTTCAAGTTCTATCTCTATGGTTTGTTTGCTGTTGATGTAGCCCTAAGCAGAGACTGGCGAAAATCACTTTCATGGAAAGGGGTTGCCAAGCTTCCAAAAAACTACGAGTTGTCTGAAATCTCAGCAAACATTTTTTCACCCAATCTTGATGATTCTTTCAAGTAATGATCAGTACACCAAAACCACTTGGCTCACCAATTTCGTTCTTCTAGGTTAAACCGTTCGTTTGCAGTAACCGTTTTCATTTTTAGGTTTCACTCTGTTTTCTCCTATAGGGATACATGTATTTGGAACTCTAAATCAAACACGGTTTGTGCTAGCTCTTTGAAACTTGACACAATAAAGCAGTTTCAAGTTCTATCTCTATGGTTTGTTTGCTGTTGATGGAGCCCTTAGCAGATACTGGCGAAAATCACTTTCATGGAAAGGGGTTGCCAAGCTTCCAAAAAACTACGAGTTGCCTGAAATCTCAGCAAACATTTTTTCACCCAATCTTGATGATTCTTTCAGGTAATGATCAGTACACCAAAACCACTTGGCTCACCAAATTTCGTTCTTCTAGGTTAAACCGTTTGTTTGCAGTACCGTTTTCATTTTTAGTTTTCACTCTGTTTTCTCCTATAGGGATACATGTATTTGGAACTCAAAATCAAACATGGTTTGTGGTAGCTCTTTGAAACTTGACACAATAAAGCAGTTTCACGTTCTATCTCTATGGTTTGTTTACTGTTGATGTAGCCCTAAGCAGAGACTGGCGAAAATCACTTTCATGGAAAGGGGTTGCCAAGCTTCCAAAAAACTACGAGTTGCCTGAAATCTCAGCAAACATTTTTTCACACAATCTTGATGATTCTTTTAGGTAATGATCAGGACACCAAAACCACTTGGCTCACCAAATTTCGTTCTTCTACGTTAAACCATTCGTTTGCAGTAACCGTTTTCATTTTTAGGTTTCACTCTGTTTTTTCCTATAGGGATACATGTATTTGGAACTCTAAATCAAACACGGTTTGTGCTAGCTCTTTGAAACTTGACACAAGAAAGCAGTTTCAAGTTCTATCTCTATGGTTTGTTTGCTGTTGAAGTAGCCCTAAGCAGAGACTGGCGAAAATCACTTTCATTGAAAGCGGTTGCCAAGCTTCCAAGAAACTACGAGTTTCCTGAAATCTCAGCAAACATTTCTTCACCCAATATTGATGATTCTTTCAGGTAATGATCAGTACAACAAAACCACTTGGCTAACCAAATTTCGTTCTTCTAGGTTAAACCGTTCGTTTGCAGTAACCGTTTTCATTTTTAGGTTTCACTCTGTTTTCTCCTATAGGGATACATGTATTTGAACTCTAAATCCAACACGGTTTGTGGTAGCTCTTTGAAACTTGACACAATAAAGCAGTTTCAAGTTCTATCTCTATGGTTTGTTTGCTGTTGATGTAGCCCTAAGCAGAGACTGGCGAAAATCACTTTCATGGAAAGGGGTTGCCAAGCTTCCAAACAACTACGAGTTGCCTGAAATCTCAGCAAACATTTTTTCATCCAATCTTGATGATTCTTTCAGGTAATGATCAGTACACCAAAACCACTTGGCTCACCAAATTTCGTTCTTCTAGGTTAAACCGTTCGTTTGCAGTAACCGTTTTCATTTTTAGGTTTCACTCTGTTTTCTCCTATAGGGATACATGTAATTGGAACTCTAAATCAAACATGGTTTTTGCTAGCCCTTTGAAACTTGACACAATAAAGCAGATTCAAGTTCTATCTCTATGGTTTGTTTGCTGTTGATGTAGCCCTAAGCAGAGACTGGCGAATATCACTTTCATGGAAAGCGGTTGCCAAGCTTCCAAGAAACTACGAGTTTCCTGAAATCTCAGCAAACAATTTTTCACCCAATCTTGATGATTCTTTCAGGTAATGATCAGTACAACAAAACCACTTGGCTCACCAAATTTCGTTCTTCTAGGTTAAACCGTTCGTTTGCAGTAACCGTTTTCATTTTTAGGTTTCACTCTGTTTTCTCCTATAGGGATACATGTATTTGGAACTCTAAATCAAACACGGTTTGTGCTAGCTCTTTGAAACTTGACACAATAAAGCAGTTGCAAGTTCTATCTCTATGGTTTGTTTGCTGTTGATGTATCCCTAAGCAGAGACTGGCGAAAATCACTTTCATGGAAATGGGTTGCCAAGCTTCCAAACAACTACGAGTTGCCTGAAATCTCAGCAAACATTTTTTCATCCAATGTTGATGATTCTTTCAGGTAATGATCAGTACACCAAAACCACTTGGCTCACCAAATTTCGTTCTTCTAGGTTAAACCGTTCGTTTGCAGTAACCGTTTTCATTTTTAGGTTTCTCTCTGTTTTCTCCTATAGGGATACATGTAATTGGAACTCTAAATCAAACATGGTTTGTGCTAGCCCTTTGAAACTTGACACAATAAAGAAGTTTCAAGTTCTATCTCTATGGTTTGTTTGCTGTTGATGTAGCCCTAAGCAGAGACTGGCGAAAATCACTTTCAAAAAAAGGGGTTGCCAAGCTTCCAAAAAACTACGAGGTGCCTGAAATCTAAGCAAACATTTTTTCACCCAATCTTGATGATTCTTTCAGGTAATGATCAGTACACCAAAACCACTTGGCTCACCAATTTTCGTTCTTCTAGGTTAAACCGTTCATTTGCAGAAACCGTTTTCATTCTTAGGTTTCACTCTGTTTTCTCCTGTAGGTCTACATGTATTTGGAACTCTAAATCAAACACGGTTTGTGCTAGCTCTTTGAAACTTTACACAATAAACCGTTTCAAGCTCTATCTCTATGGTTTTTTTCTGTTGATGTAGCCCTAAGCAGAGACTGGCGAAAATCACTCTCAAGAAAAGGGGTTGCCAAGCTTCCAAAAACTACGAGTTGCCTGTAATCTCAGCAAACATTTTTTCACCCAATCTTGATGATTCTTTCAGGTAATGATCAGTACACCAAAACCACTTGGCTCACCTAATTTCGTTCTTCTAGGTAAAACCGTTCGTTTGCAGTAACCGTTTTCATTTTTAGGTTTCACTCTGTTTTCTCCTACAGGGATAAATGTATTTGGAACCCTTAATCAAACACGGTTTGTGCTAGCTCTTTGAAACTTGACACAATAAAACAGTTTCAAGTTCTATCTCTATGGTTTGTTTGCTGTTGATGTAGCCCTAAGCAGAGACTGGCGAAAATCACTCACAAGAAAAGGGGTTGCCAAGCTTCCAAAAAACCACGAGTTGCCTGAAATCTCAGCAAACATTTTTTCACCCAATATTGATGATTCTTTCATGTAATGATCAGTACACCAAAACCACTTGGCTCACCAAATTTTGTTCTTCTAGGTTAAACCGTTCGTTTGCAGTAACCGTTTTCATTCTTAGGTTTCACTCTGTTTTCTCCTGTAGGGATACATGTATTTGGAACTCTAAATCAAACACGGTTTGTGCTAGCTCTTTGAAACTTTACACAATAAACAGTTTCAAGTTCTATCTCTATGGTTTGCTTTCTGTTGATGTAGCCCTAAGCAGAGACTGGCGAAAATCACTTTCATGGAAAGGGGTTGCCAAGCTTCCAAAAAACTATGACTTGCCTGAAATCTCAGCAAACATTTTTTCACCCAATCTTGATGATTCTTTCAGGTAATGATCAGTACACCAAAACCACTTGGCTCAACAAATTTCGTTCTTCTAGGTTAAACCGTTCGTTTGCAGTAACCGTTTTCATTTTTAGGTTTCACTCTGTTTTCTCCTATAGGGATACATGTATTTGGAACTCTAAATCAAACACGGTTTGTGCGAGCTCTTTGAAACTTGACACAGTAAAAGAGTTTCAAGTTCTATCTCTATGGTTTGTTTGCTGTTGATGTAGCCCTAAGCAGAGACTGGCGAAAATCACTTTCATAAAAAGGGGTTGCCAAGCTTCCAAAAAACTACTAGTTGCCTGAAATCTCAGCAAACATTTTTTCACCCAATCTTGATGATTCTTTCAGGTAATGATCAGTACAACAAAACCACTTGGCTCACCTAATTTCGTTCTTCTAGGTTAAACCGTTCGTTTGCAGTAAGCTTTTTCATTTTTAGGTTTCACTCTGTTTTCTCCTATAAGGATAAATGTATTTGGAACCCTTAATCAAACACGGTTTGTGCTAGCTCTTTGAAACTTGTCACAATAAAACAGTTTCAAGTTCTATCTCTATGGTTTGTTTGCTGTTGATGTAGCCCTAAGCAGAGACTGGCGAAAATCACTTTCATGGAAAAGGGTTGCCAAGCTTCCAAAAATCTACGAGTTTCCTGAAATCTCAGCAAACATTTTTTTTCACCCAATCTTGATGATTCTTTCAGGTAATGATCAGTACACCAAAACCACTTGGCTCACCTAATTTCGTTCTTCTAGGTAAAACCGTTCGTTTGCAGTAACCGTTTTCATTTTTAGGTTTCACTCTGTTTTCTCCTACAGGGATAAATGTATTTGGAACCCTTAATCAAACACGGTTTGTGCTAGCTCTTTGAAACTTGACACAATAAAACAGTTTCAAGTTCTATCTCTATGGTTTGTTTGCTGTTGATGTAGCCCTAAGCAGAGACTGGCGAAAATCACTCACAAGAAAAGGGGTTGCCAAGCTTCCAAAAAACCACGAGTTGCCTGAAATCTCAGCAAACATTTTTTCACCCAATATTGATGATTCTTTCATGTAATGATCAGTACACCAAAACCACTTGGCTCACCAAATTTTGTTCTTCTAGGTTAAACCGTTCGTTTGCAGTAACCGTTTTCATTCTTAGGTTTCACTCTGTTTTCTCCTGTAGGGATACATGTATTTGGAACTCTAAATCAAACACGGTTTGTGCTAGCTCTTTGAAACTTTACACAATAAACAGTTTCAAGTTCTATCTCTATGGTTTGCTTTCTGTTGATGTAGCCCTAAGCAGAGACTGGCGAAAATCACTTTCATGGAAAGGGGTTGCCAAGCTTCCAAAAAACTATGACTTGCCTGAAATCTCAGCAAACATTTTTTCACCCAATCTTGATGATTCTTTCAGGTAATGATCAGTACACCAAAACCACTTGGCTCAACAAATTTCGTTCTTCTAGGTTAAACCGTTCGTTTGCAGTAACCGTTTTCATTTTTAGGTTTCACTCTGTTTTCTCCTATAGGGATACATGTATTTGGAACTCTAAATCAAACACGGTTTGTGCGAGCTCTTTGAAACTTGACACAGTAAAAGAGTTTCAAGTTCTATCTCTATGGTTTGTTTGCTGTTGATGTAGCCCTAAGCAGAGACTGGCGAAAATCACTTTCATAAAAAGGGGTTGCCAAGCTTCCAAAAAACTACTAGTTGCCTGAAATCTCAGCAAACATTTTTTCACCCAATCTTGATGATTCTTTCAGGTAATGATCAGTACAACAAAACCACTTGGCTCACCTAATTTCGTTCTTCTAGGTTAAACCGTTCGTTTGCAGTAAGCTTTTTCATTTTTAGGTTTCACTCTGTTTTCTCCTATAAGGATAAATGTATTTGGAACCCTTAATCAAACACGGTTTGTGCTAGCTCTTTGAAACTTGTCACAATAAAACAGTTTCAAGTTCTATCTCTATGGTTTGTTTGCTGTTGATGTAGCCCTAAGCAGAGACTGGCGAAAATCACTTTCATGGAAAAGGGTTGCCAAGCTTCCAAAAATCTACGAGTTTCCTGAAATCTCAGCAAACATTTTTTCACCCAATCTTGATGATTCTGTCAGGTAATGATCAGTACACCAAAACCACTGGGCTCACCAAATTTCGTTCTTCTAGTTTAAACCGTTCGTTTGCAGTAACCGTTTTCATTTTTAGGTTTCACTGTGTTTTCTCCTATAGGGATACATGTATTTGGAACTCTAAATCAAACACGGTTTGTGCTAGCTCTTTGAAACTTGACACAATGAAGCAGTTTCAAGTTCTATCTCTATGGTTTTTTTCCTGTTGATGTAGTTTTAAGAAGAGACTGGCGAAAATCACTTTCATGGTAAGGGGTTGCCAAGCTTCCAAAAAACTACGAGTTGCCTGAAATCTCAGCAAACATTTTTTCACCCAATCTTGATGATTCTTTCAGGTAATGATCAGTACACCAAAACCACTCGGCTCACCAAATTTCGTTCTTCTAGGTTAAATCCTTCGTTTGCAGTAACCGTTTTCATTTTTAGGTTTCACTCTGTGTTCTCCTATACGGATACATGTATTTGGAACTCTAAATCAAACACGGTTTGTGCTAGCTGTTTGAAATTTGCCACAATAAAGCAGTTTCAAGTTCTATCTCTACGGTTTGTTTTCTGTTGATGTAGCCCTAAGCAGAGACTGGTGAAAATTCCTTTCATGGAAAGGGGTTGCCAAGCTTCCAAAAAACTACGAGTTGCCTGAAATCTCAGCAAACATTTTTTCACCCAATCTTGGTGATTCTTTCAGGTAAAGATCAGTACACCAAAACTACTTGGCTCACCAAATTTCGTTCTCCTAGGTTAAACCGTTCGTTTGCAGTAACCGTTTCATTTTTAGGTTTCACTCTGTTTTCTCCTATAGGGATACATGTATTTGGAACTCTAAATCAAACACTGTTTGTGCTAGCTCTTTGAAACTTGCCACAATAAAGCAGTTTCAAGTTCTATCTCTATGGTTTGTTTGCTGTTGATGTAGCCCTAAGCAGAGACTGGCGAAAATCACTTTCATGGAAAGGGGATGCCAAGCTCCCAAAAAACTACGAGTTGCCTGAAATCTTAGCAAACATTTTTTCACCCAAACTTGATGATTCTTTCAGGTAATGGTCAGTACACCAAAACCACTTGGCTCACCAAATTTCGTTCTTCTAGGTTAAACTGTTCATTTGCAGTAACCGTTTTCATTTTTAGTTTTCACTCTGTTTTCTCCTATAAAGATACATGTATTTGGAACTCTAAATCAAACACGGTTTGTGCTAGCTCTTTGAAACTTGACACAAGAAAGCAGTTTCAAGTTCTATCTGTATGGTTTGTTTGCTGTTGATGTAGCTCTAAGCAGAGACTGGCGAAAATCACTTTCATGGAAAGGGGTTGCCAAGCTTCCAAAAAACTACGAGTTGCCTGAAATCTCAGGAAACATTTTTTCACCCAATCTTGATGATTCTTTCAGGTAATGATCAGTACACCAAAACCCCTTGGATTACCAAATTTCGTGCTTCTAGGTTAAACTGTTCGTTTTCAGTAACCGTTTTCATTTTTAGGTTTCACTCTGTTTTCTCCTATAGGGATACATGTATTTGGAACTCTAAATCAAACACGGTTTGTGCTAGCTCTTTGAAACTTGACACAATAATACAGTTTCAAGTTCTATCTCTATGGTTTGTTTGCTATTGATGTAGCCCTAAGCAGAGACTGGCGAAAATCACTTTCATGGAAAGGGGTTGCCAAGCTTCCAAAAAACTACGTGTTGCCTGAAATCTCAGCAAACATTTTTTTACCCAATCTTGATGATTCTTTCAGGTAATCATAAGTACACCAAAACCACTTTGCTCACCTAATTTCGTTCTTCTAGGTTAAACCGTTCGTTTGCAGTAACCGTTTTCATTCTTAGGTTTCACTCTGTTTTCTCCTATAGGGATACATGTATTTGGAACTCTAAATCAAACACGGTTTGTGCTAGCTCTTTTAAACTTGACACAATAAAGCAGATTCAACTTCTATCTCTATGGTTTGTTTGCTGTTGATGTAGCCCTAAGCAGAGACTGGCGAAAATCACTTTCATGGAAAGAGGTTGCCAAGCTTCCAAAAAACTACGAGTTGCCTGAAATCTCAGCAAACATTTATTCACCCAATCTTGATGATTCTTTCAGGTAATGATCAGTACACCAAAACCACTTGGCTCACCAAATTTCGTTCTTCTATGTTAAACCGTTCGTTTGCAGTAACCGTTTTTATTTTTAGGTTTCACTCTGTTTTCTCCTATAGGGATGTATGTATTTGGAACTTAAATCAAACACGGTTTGTGCTAGCTCTTTGAAACTTGACACAATAAAGCAGTTTCAAGTTCTATCTCTCTGGTTTGTTTGCTGTTGATGTAGCCCTAAGCAGAGACTGGCGAAAATCACTTTAATGTAAAGGGGTTGCCAAGCTTCCAAAAAACTACGAGTTGCCTGAAATCTCAGTAAACCTTTTTTTACCCAATCTTGATGATTCTTTCAGGTAATGATCAGTACACCAAAACCACTTGGCTCACCAAATTTCGTTCTTCTAGGTTAAACTGTTCGTTTGCAGTAACCGTTTTCGTTTTTAGGTTTCACTCTGTTTTCTCCTATAGGGATACATGTATTTGGAACTCTAAATCAAACACGGTTTGTGCTAGCTCTTTGAAACTTGACACAATAAAGCAGTTTCAAGTTCTATCTCTATGGTTGTTTTGCTGTTGATGTAGCGCTAAGCAGAGACTGGCGAAAATCACTTTCATAGAAAGGGGTTGCCAAGCTTACAAAAAACTACGAGTTTCCTGAAATCTCAGCAAACATTTTTTCACCCAATCTTGATGATTCTTTCAGGTAATGATCAGTACACCAAAACCACTTGGCTCACCAAATTTCGTTCTTCTAGGTTAAACCGTTCGTTTGCAGTAACCGTTTTTATTTTTAGGTTTCACTCTGTTTTCTCCTATAAAGATACATGTATTTGGAATTCTAAATCAAACACGGTTTGTGCTAGCTCTTTGAATCTTACACAATAAAGCAGTTCCAAGTTCTATCTCTATGGTTTGTTTGCTGTTGATGTAGCCCTAAGCAGAGACTGGCGAAAATCACTTTCATGGAAAGGGGTTGCCAAGCTTCCAAAAAACTACGAGTTGCCTGAAATCTCAGCAAACATTTTTTCACCCAATCTTCATGATTCTTTCAGGTAATGATCAGTACACCAAAACCACTTGGTTCACCAAATTTCATTATTCTAGGTTAAACCGATCGTTTGCAGTAACCGTTTTCATTTTTAGGTTTCACTCTGTTTTCTCCTATGTGGATACATGTATTTGGAACTCTAAATCAAACACGGTTTGTGCTAGCCCTTTGAAACTTGACACAAGCAAATATTTTTTCACCCAATCTTGATGATTCTTTCAGGTAATCATCAGTACACCAAAACCACTTGGCTCACCAAATTTCGTTCTTCTACGTTAAACCGTTCGTTTGCAGTAACCGTTTTTATTTTTAGGTTTCACTCTGTTTTCTCCTATAGGGATACATGTATTTGGAACTCTAAATCAAACACGGTTTGTGCTAGCTCTTTGAAACTTGACACAATAAAGCAGTTTCAAGTTCTATCTTTCTGGTTTGTTTGCTGTTGATGTAGCCCTAAGCAAAGACTGGCGAAAATCACTTTCATGGAAAGGGGTTGCCAAGCTTCCAAAAAACTACCAGTTGCCTGAAATCTCAGCAAACATTTTTTCACTCAATCTTGATGATTCTTTCAGGTAATGATCAGTACACCAAAACCACTTGGCTCACCAAATTTCGTTCTTCTAGGTTAAACTCTTCGTTTGCAGTAACCGTTTTTATTTTTATGTTTCACTCTGTTTTCTCCTATAGGGATACATGTATTTGGAACTCTAAATCAAACACGGTTTGTGCTAGCTCTTTGAATCTTACACAATAAAGCAGTTCCAAGTTCTATCTCTATGGTTTTTTTGCTGTTGATTTAGCCCTAAGCAAAAACTGGCGAAAATCACTTTCATAGAAAGGGGTTGCCAAGCTTACAAAAAACTACGAGTTGCCTGAAATCTCAGCAAACATTTTTTCACCCAATCTTGATGATTCTTTCAGGTAATGATCAGTACACCAAAACCACTTGGCTCACCAAATTTCGTTCTTCTAGGTTAAACCGTTCGTTTGCAGTAGCCGTTTTTATTTTTAGGTTTCACTCTGTTTTCTCTATAAAGATACATGTATTTGGAACTCTAAATCAAACACGGTTTGTGCTAGCTCTTTGAATCTTACACAATAAAGCAGTTCCAAGTTCTATCTCTATGGTTTGTTTGCTGTTGATGTAGCCCTAAGCAGAGACTGGCGAAAATCACTTTCATGGAAAGGGGTTGCCAAGATTCCAAAAAACTACGAGTTGCCTGAAATATCAGCAAACATTTTTTCACCCAATCTTCATGATTCTTTCAGGTAATGATCAGTACACCAAAACCACTTGGTTCACCAAATTTCATTATTCTAGGTTAAACCGATCGTTTGCAGTAACCGTTTTCATTTTTAGGTTTCACTCTGTTTTCTCCTATGTGGATACATGTATTTGGAACTCTAAATCAAACACGGTTTGTGCTAGCCCTTTGAAACTTGACACAAGCAAATATTTTTTCACCCAATCTTGATGATTCTTTCAGGTAATGATCAGTACACCAAAACCACTTGGCTCACCAAATTTCGTTCTTCTACGTTAAACCGTTCGTTTGCAGTAACCGTTTTTATTTTTAGGTTTCACTCTGTTTTCTCCTATAGGGATACATGTATTTGGAACTCCAAATCAAACACGATTTGTGCTAGCTCTTTGAAACTTGACACAATAAAGCAGTTTCAAGTTCTATCTTTCTGTTTTGTTTGCTGTTGATGTAGCCCTAAGCAAAGACTGGCGAAAATCACATTCATGGAAAGGGGTTGCCAAGCTTCCAAAAAACTACGAGTTGCCTGAAATCTCAGCAAACATTTTTTCACCCAATCTTGATGATTCTTTCAGGTAATGATCAGTACACCAAATCCACTTGGCTCACCAAATTTCGTTCTTCTAGGTTAAACTGTTCGTTTGCAGTAACCGTTTTTATTTTTAGGTTTCACTCTGTTTTCTCCTATAGGGATACATGTATTTGGAACTCTAAATCAAACACGGTTTGTGCTAGCTCTTTGAATCTTACACAATAAAGCAGTTCCAAGTTCTATCTCTATGGTTTGTTTGCTGTTGATGTAGCCCTAAGCAGAGACTGGCGAAAATCACTTTCATGGAAAGGGGTTGCCAAGCTTCCAAAAAACTACGAGTTGCCTAAAATCTCAGCAAACATTTTTTTCACCCAATCTTCATGATTCTTTCAGGTAATGATCAGTACACCAAAACCACTTGGTTCTCCAAATTTCATTATTCTAGGTTAAACCGTTCGTTTGCAGTAACCGTTTTCATTTTTAGGTTTCACTCTGTTTTCTCCTATGGGGATACATGTATTTGGAACTCTAAATCAAACACGGTTTGTGCTAGCCCTTTGAAACTTGACACAATAAAGCAGTTTCAAGTTCTATCTCTATAGTTTGTTTGCTGTTGAAGTAGCCCTAAGCAGAGACTGGCGAAAATCACTTTCATGGAAAGGGGTTGCCAAGCTTCCAAAAAACTATGAGTTGCCTGAAATCTCAGCAAATATTTTTTCACCCAATCTTGATGATTCTTTCAGGTAATGATCAGTACACCAAAACCACTTGGCTCACCAATTTTCATTCTTCTAGGTTAAACCGTTCGTTTGCAGTAACCGTTTCCATTTTTAGGTTTCACTCTATTTTCTCCTATAGGGATACATGTATATGGAACTCTAAATCAAACACGGTTTGTGCTAGCTCTTTGAAACTTGACAGAATAAAGAAGTTTCATGTTCTATCTCTAGGGTTTGTTTGCTGTTGATGTAGCCCTAAGCAGAGACTGACGAAAATCACTTTCATGTAAAGGGGTTGCCAAGCTTCCAAAAAACTACGAGTTGCCTGAAATCTCAGCAAACATTTTTTCACCCAATCTTGATGATTCTTTCAGGTAATGATCAGTACACCAAAACCACTTGGCTCACCAAATTTCGTTCTTCTAGGTTAAACTGTTCGTTTGCAGTAACCGTTTTCATTTTTAGGTTTCACTCTGTTTTCTTCTATAGGGATACATGTATTTGGAACTCTAAATCAAACACGGTTTGTGCTAGCTCTTTGAAACTTGACACAATAAAACAGTTTCAAGTTCTATCTCTATGGTTTGTTTGCTGTTGATGTAGCCCTAAGCAGAGACTGGCGAAAATCACTTTCATGGAAAGGGGTTGCCAAGCTTCCAAAAAACTACGAGTTTCCTGAAATCTCAGCAAACATTTTTTCACCCAATCTTGATGATTCTTTCAGGTAATGATCACTACACCAAAACCACTTGGCTCACCAAATTTCGTTCTTCTAGGTTAAACCGTTCGTTTGCAGTAACCGTTTTCATTTTTAGGTTTCACTCTGTTTTCTCCTATAGGGATACATGTATTTGGAACTCTAAATCAAACACGGTTTGTGCTAGCTCTTTGAAACTTGACACAAGAAAGCAGTTTCAAGTTCTATCTCTATGGTTTGTTTGCTGTTGATGAAGCCCTAAGCAGAGACTGGCGAAAATCACTTTCATGGAAAGGGGTTAGCAAGCTTCCAAAAAACTACGTGTTGCCTGAAATCTCAGCAAACATTTTTTTACCCAACCTTGATGATTCTTTCAGGTAATGATCAGTACACCAAAACCACTTGGCTCACCAAATTTCGTTCTTCTACGTTAAACCGTTCGTTTGCAGTAACCGTTTTTATTTTTAGGTTTCACTCTGTTTTCTCCTATAGGGATGTATGTATTTGGAACTTAAATCAAACACGGTTTGTGCTAGCTCTTTGAAACTTGACACAATAAAGCAGTTTCAAGTTCTATCTCTCTGGGTTGTTTGCTGTTGATGTAGCCCTAAGCAGAGACTGGCGAAAATCACTTTAATGTAAAGGGGTTGCCAAGCTTCCAAAAAACTACGAGTTGCCTGAAATCTCAGTAAACCTTTTTTTACCCAATCTTGATGATTCTTTCAGGTAATGATCAGTACACCAAAACCACTTGGCTCACCAAATTTCGTTCTTCTAGGTTAAACTGTTCGTTTGCAGTAACCGTTTTCGTTTTTAGGTTTCACTCTGTTTTCTCCTATAGGGATACATGTATTTGGAACTCTAAATCAAACACGGTTTGTGCTAGCTCTTTGAAACTTGACACAATAAAGCAGTTTCAAGTTCTATCTCTATGGTTGTTTTGCTGTTGATGTAGCGCTAAGCAGAGACTGGCGAAAATCACTTTCATAGAAAGGGGTTGCCAAGCTTACAAAAAACTACGAGTTTCCTGAAATCTCAGCAAACATTTTTTCACCCAATCTTGATGATTCTTTCAGGTAATGATCAGTACACCAAAACCACTTGGCTCACCAAATTTCGTTCTTCTAGGTTAAACCGTTCGTTTGCAGTAACCGTTTTTATTTTTAGGTTTCACTCTGTTTTCTCCTATAAAGATACATGTATTTGGAACTCTAAATCAAACACGGTTTCTGCTAGCTCTTTGAATCTTACACAATAAAGCAGTTCCAAGTTCTATCTCTATGGTTTGTTTGCTGTTGATGTAGCCCTAAGCAGAGACTGGCGAAAATCACTTTCATGGAAAGGGGTTGCCAAGCTTCCAAAAAACTACGAGTTGCCTGAAATCACAGCAAACATTTTTTCACCCAATCTTCATGATTCTTTCAGGTAATGATAAGTACACCAAAACCACTTGGTTCACCAAATTTCATTATTCTAGGTTAAACCGATCGTTTGCAGTAACCGTTTTCATTTTTAGGTTTCACTCTGTTTTCTCCTATGTGGATACATGTATTTGGAACTCTAAATCACACACGGTTTGTGCTAGCCCTTTGAAACTTGACACAAGCAAATATTTTTTCACCCAATCTTGATGATTCTTTCAGGTAATGATCAGTACACCAAAACCACTTGGCTCACCAAATTTCGTTCTTCTACGTTAAACCGTTCGTTTGCAGTAACCGTTTTTATTTTTAGGTTTCACTCTGTTTTCTCCTATAGGGATACATGTATTTGGAACTCTAAATCAAACACGGTTTGTGCTAGCTCTTTGAAACTTGACACAATAAAGCAGTTTCAAGTTCTATCTTTCTGGTTTGTTTGCTGTTGATGTAGCCCTAAGCAAAGACTGGCGAAAATCACTTTCATGGAAAGGGGTTGCCAAGCTTCCAAAAAACTACCAGTTGCCTGAAATCTCAGCAAACATTTTTTCACTCAATCTTGATGATTCTTTCAGGTAATGATCAGTACACCAAAACCACTTGGCTCACCAAATTTCGTTCTTCTAGGTTAAACTCTTCGTTTGCAGTAACCGTTTTTATTTTTATGTTTCACTCTGTTTTCTCCTATAGGGATACATGTATTTGGAACACTAAATCAAACACGGTTTGTGCTAGCTCTTTGAATCTTACACAATAAAGCAGTTCCAAGTTCTATCTCTATGGTTTTTTTGCTGTTGATGTAGCCCTAAGAAAAACTGGCGAAAATCACTTTCATAGAAAGGGGTTGCCAAGCTTCTAAAAAACTACGAGTTGCCTGAAATCTCAGCAAACATTTTTTCACCCAATCTTGATGATTCTTTCAGGTAATGATCAGTACACCAAAACCACTTGGCTCACCAAATTTCGTTCTTCTAGGTTGAACCGTTCGTTTGCAGTAACCGTTTTTATTTTTAGGTTTCACTCTGTTTTCTCCTATAAAGATACATGTATTTGGAACTCTAAATCAAACACGGTTTGTGCTAGCTCTTTGAATCTTACACAATAAAGCAGTTCCAAGTTCTATCTCTATGGTTTGTTTGCTGTTGATGTAGCCCTAAACAGAGACTGGCGAAAATCACTTTCATGGAAAGGGTTGCCAAGCTTCCAAAAAACTACGAGTTGCCTGAAATCTCAGCAAACATTTTTTCACCCAATCTTCATGATTCTTTCAGGTAATGATCAGTACACCAAAACCACTTGGTTCACTAAATTTCATTATTCTAGGTTAAACCGATCGTTTGCAGTAACCGTTTTCATTTTTAGGTTTCACTCTGTTTTCTCCTATGGGGATACATGTATTTGGAACTCTAAATCAAACACGGTTTGTGCTAGCCCTTTGAAACTTGACACAAGCAAATATTTTTTCACCCAATCTTGATGATTCTTTCAGGTAATGATCAGTACACCAAAACCACTTGGCTCACCAAATTTCGTTCTTCTTCGTTAAACCGTTCGTTTGCAGTAACCGTTTTTATTTTTAGGTTTCACTCTGTTTTCTCCTATAGGGATACATGTATTTGGAACTCCAAATCAAACACGATTTGTGCTAGCTCTTTGAAACTTGACACAATAAAGCAGTTTCAAGTTCTATCTTTCTGGTTTGTTTGCTGTTGATGTAGCCCTAAGCAAAGACTGGCGAAAATCACATTCATGGAAAGGGGTTGCCAAGCTTCCAAAAAACTACGAGTTGCCTGAAATCTCAGCAAACATTTTTTCATCCAATCTTGATGATTCTTTCAGGTAATGATTAGTACACCAAATCCACTTGGCTCACCAAATTTCGTTCTTCTAGGTTAAACTGTTCGTTTGCAGTAACCGTTTTTATTTTTAGGTTTCACTCTGTTTTCTCCTATAGGGATACATGTATTTGGAACTCTAAATCAAACACGGTTTGTGCTAGCTCTTTGAATCTTACACAATAAAGCAGTTCCAAGTTCTATCTCTATGGTTTGTTTGCTGTATATGTAGCCCTAAGCAGAGACTGGCGAAAATCACTTTCATGGAAAGGGGTTGCCAAGCTTCCAAAAAACTACGAGTTGCCTAAAATCTCAGCAAACATTTTTTTCACCCAATCTTCATGATTCTTTCAGGTAATGATCAGTACACCAAAACCACTTGGTTCACCAAATTTCATTATTCTAGGTTAAACCGTTCGTTTGCAGTAACCGTTTTCATTTTTAGGTTTCACTCTGTTTTCTCCTATGGGGATACATGTATTTGGAACTCTAAATCAAACACGGTTTGTGCTAGCCCTTTGAAACTTGACACAATAAAGCAGTTTCAAGTTCTATCTCTATAGTTTGTTTGCTGTTGAAGTAGCCCTAAGCAGATACTGGCGAAAATCACTTTCATGGAAAGGGGTTGCCAAGCTTCCAAAAAACTATGAGTTGCCTGAAATCTCAGCAAATATTTTTTCACCCAATCTTGATGATTCTTTCAGGTAATGATCAGTACACCAAAACCACTTGGCTCACCAATTTTCATTCTTCTAGGTTAAACCGTTCGTTTGCAGTAACCGTTTTCATTTTTAGGTTTCACTCTATTTTCTCCTATAGGGATACATGTATATGGAACTCTAAATCAAACACGGTTTGTGCTAGCTCTTTGAAACTTGACACAATAAAGCAGTTTCAAGTTCTATCTCTATGGTTTGTTTGCTGTTGATGTAGCCCTAAGCAGAGACTGGCGAAAATCACTTTCTTGGAAAGGGGTTGCCAAGCTTCCAAAAAACTACGAGTTGCCTGAAATCTCAGCAAACATTTTTTCACCCAAAATTGATGATTCTTTCAGGTAATGATCAGTACACTAAAACCACTTGGCTCACCAAATTTCGTTCTTCTAGGTTAAACCGTTCGTTTGCAGTAACCGTTTTCATTTTTAGGTTTCACTCTGTTTTCTCCTATAGGGATACATGTATTTGGAACTCTAAATCAAACACGGTTTGTGCTAGCTCTTT
This sequence comes from Ictidomys tridecemlineatus, assembly GCF_052094955.1. Lineage (NCBI taxonomy): Eukaryota > Metazoa > Chordata > Mammalia > Rodentia > Sciuridae > Ictidomys > Ictidomys tridecemlineatus. Next base: position 72,361 of record NW_027521484.1, read on the forward strand.
GAAACTTGACACATGAAAGCAGTTTCAAGTTCTATCTCCATGGTTTGTTTGCTGTTGAGGTAGCCCTAAGCAGAGACTGGCGAAAATCACTTTAATGGAAAGTGGTTCCCAAGCTTCCAAAAAACTACGAGTTGCCTGAAATCTCAGCAAACATTTTTTCACCCAATCTTGATGATTCTTTCAGGTAATGATCAGTACACCAAATCCACTTGCCTCACCAAATTTCGTTCTTCTAGGTTAAACCGTTCGTTTGCAGTAACCGTTTTCATTTTTAGGTTTCACTCTGTTTTCTCCTTTAGGGATACATGTATTTGGAACTCTAAGTTAAACACGTTTTGTGCTAGCCCTTTGAAACTTGACAGAATAAAGCAGTTTCAAGTTCTCTCTGTATGGTTTGTTTGCTGTTGATGTAGCCCTAAGCAGAGACTGGCGAAAATCACTTTCATGGAAAGGGGTTGCCAAGCTTCCAAAAAACTACGAGTTGCCTGAAATCTCAGCAAACATTTTTTCACCCAATCTTGATGATTCTTTCAGGTAATGATAAGTACACCAAAACCACTTGGCTCACCAAATTTCGTTCTTCTAGGTTAAACCGTTCGTTTGCAGTAACCGTTTTTCATTTTTAGGTTTCACTCTGTTTTCTCCTATAGGGATACATGTATTTGGAACTCTAAATCAAACACGTTTTGTGCTAGCTCTTTGAAACTTGCCACAATAAAGCAGTTTCAAGTTCTATCTCTATGGTTTGTTTGCTGTTGATGTAGCCCTAAGCAGAGACTTTCGAAAATCACTTTCATGGAAAGGGGTTGCCAAGCTTCCAAAAAACTACGAGTTGCCTGAAATATCAGCAAACATTTTTTCACTTAATCTTGATGATTCTTTCAGGTAATGATCAGTACACCAAAACCACTTGGCTCACCAAATTTCGTTCTTCTAGGTTAAACCGTTCGTTTGCAGTAACCGTTTTCATTTTTAGGTTTCACTGTTTTCTCCTATAGGGATACATTTATTTGGAACTCTAAATCAAACACGGTTTGTGCTAGCTCTTTGAAACTTGACACAAGAAAGCAGTTTCAAGTTCTATCTCTATGGTTTGTTTGCTGTTGATGTAGCTCTACGCAGACACTGGCGAAAATCACTTTCATGGAAAGGGGTTGCCAAGCTTGCAAAAAATTACGAGTTGCCTGAAATCTCACCAAATATTTTTTCTCCCAATCTTGATGATTCTTTCAGGTAATGATCAGTACACCAAAACCACTTGGCTCACCAAATTTCTTTTTCCAGGTTAAACCTTTCGTTTGCAGTAACCGTTTGCATTTTTAGGTTTCACTCTGTTTTCTCCTATAGGGATACATGTATTTGGACTCTAAATCAAACATGGTTTGTGCTAGCCAATTGAAACTTGACACAAGAAAGCAGTTTCAAGTTCTATCTCTATGGTTTGTTTGCTGTTGATGTAGCCCTAAGCAGAGACTGGCGAAAATCACTTTCATGGAAAGGGGTTGCCAAGCTTCCAAAAAAGTATGAGTTGCCTGAAATCTCAGCAAACATTTTTTCACCCAATATTGATGATTCTTTCATGTAATGAACAGTACACCAAATCCACTTGGCTCACCAAATTTCGTTCTTCTAGGTTAAACCGTTGGTTTGCAGTAACCGTTTTCATTTTTAGGTTTCACTCTGTTTTCTCCTATAGGGATACATGTATTTGCAACTCTAAATAAAACACGGTTTATGCTAGCTCTATGAAACTTGACACAAAAAAGCAGTTTCCAGTTCTATGTGTATGGTTTGTTTGCTGTTGATGTAGCCCTAAGCAGAGATTGGCGAAAATCACTTTCATGGAAAGGGTTTGCCAAGCTTCCTAAAAACTACGAGTTCCCTGAAATCTCAGCAAACATTTTTTCACCCAATCTTGATGATTCTTTCAGGTAATGATCAGTACACCAAAACCACTTGGCTCACCAAATTTCGTTCTTCTAGGTTAAACCGTTCGTTTGCAGTAACCGTTTTCATTTTTAGGTTTCACTCTGTTTTCTCCTATAGAGATACATGTATTTGGAACTCTAAATCAAACACGGTTTGTGCTAGCTCTTTGAAACTTGCCACAATAAAGCAGTTTCAAGTTCTATCTCTATGGTTTGTTTGCTGTTGATGTAGCCCTAAGCAGAGACTGGCGAAAATCACTTTCATGGAAAGGGATTGCCAAGCTTCCAAAAAACTACGAGTTGCCTGAAATCTCAGCAAACATTTTTTCACCCAATCTTGATGATTCTTTCAGGTAATGATCAGTACACCAAAACCACTTGGCTCACCAAATTTCGTTCTTCTAGGTCAAACCGTTCGTTTGTAGTACCCGTTTTCATTTTCAGGTTTCACTCTCTTTAATAATATAGGGATACATGTATTTGGAACTCTAAATAGAATACGTTTTGTGCTAGCTCTTTGAAACTTGACACAAGAAAGCAGTTTCAAGTTCTATCTCTATGGTTTGTTTGCTGTTGATGTAGCTCTACCCAGACACTGGCGAAAATCACTTTCATGGAAAGGGGTTGCCAAGCTTCCAAAAAATTACGAGTTGCCTGAAATCTCAGCAAACATTTTTTCACCCAATCTTGATGATTCTTTCAGGTAATGATCAGTACACCAAAACCACTTGGCTCACCAAATTTCGTTCTTCCAGGTTAAACTTTTCTTTTGCAGTAACCGTTTTCATTTTCAGGTTTGACTCTGTTTTCTCCTATACGGACACATGTTTGGACTCTAAATCAAACATGGTTTGTGCTAGCCCCTTGAAACTTGAAACAATAAAGCAGTTTCAAGTTCTATCTCTATGGTTTGTTTGCTGTTGATGTAGCCCCAAGCAGAGACTGGCGAAAATCACTTTCATGGAAAGGGGTTGCCAAGCTTCCAAAAAACTACGAGTTGCCTGAAATCTCAGCAAACATTTTTTCACCCAATCTTGATGATTCTTTCAGGTAATGATCAGTACACCAAAACCACTTGGCTCACCAAATTTCGTTCTTCTAGGTTAAACCGTTCGTTTGCAGTAACCGTTTTCATTTTTAGGTTTCACTCTGTTTTCTCCTATAGGGATACATGTGTTTGGAACTCTAAATCAAACACGGTTTGTGCTAGCTCTTTGAAACTTGCCACAATAAAGCAGTTTCAAGTTCTATCTCTATGGTTTGTTTGCTGTTGATGTAGCCCTAAGCAGAGACTGGCGAAAATCACTTTCATGGAAAGGGGTTGCCAAGATTCCAATAAACTACGAGTTGCCAGAAATCTCAGCAAACATTTTTTCACCCAATCTTGATGATTCTTTCAGGTAATGATCAGTACACCAAAACCACTTGGCTCACCAAATTTCGTTCTTCTAGGTTAAACCGTTCGTTTGCAGTAACCGTTTTCATTTTTAGGTTTCACATTGTTTTCTCCTATAGAGATACATGTATTTGGAACTCCAAATCAAACACGGTTTGTGCTAGCTCTTTGAAATTTGACACAATAAAGCAGTTTCAAGTTCTATCTCTATGGTTTGTTTGCTGTTGATGTAGCCCTAAGTAGAGACTGGCGAACATCACTTTCATGGAAAGGGGTTGCCAAGCTTCCAAAAACTACGAGTTGCCTGAAATCTCAGCAAACATTTTTTCACCCAATCTTGATGATTCTTTCAGGTAATGATCAGTACACCAAAACCACTTGGCTCACCAAATTTCGTTCTTCTAGGTTAAACCGTTCGTTTGCAGTAACCGTTTTCATTTTTAGGTTTCACTCTGTTTTCTCCTATAGGGATACATGCATTTGGAACTCTAAATCAAACACGGTTTGTCCTAGCTCTTTGAAACTTGACACCAGAAAGCAGTTTCAAGTTCTGTCTCTATGATTTGTTTGCTGTTGATGTAGCCCTAAGCAGAGACTGGCGAAAATCACTTTCATGGAAAGGGGTTGCCAAGCTTCCAAAAAACTACGAATTGCCTGAAATCTCAGCAACATTTTTTCACCCAATCTTGATGATTTTTTCAGGTAATGATCAGTACACCAAAACAACTTGGCTCACCAAATTTCGTTCTTCTAGGTTAAACCGTTCCTTTGCAGTAACCGTTTTCATTTTTAGGTTTCACTGTTTTCTCCTATAGGGATAAATGTATTTGGAACTCTAAATCAAACACGGTTTGTGCTAGCTCTTTGAAACTTGACACAAGAAAGCAGTTTCAAGTTCTGTCTCTATGGTTTGTTAGCTGTTGATGTAGCCCTAAGCAGAAACTGGCGAAAATCACTTTCATTGAAAAGGGTTGCCAAGCTTCCAAAAAAACTAAGAGTTGCCTGAAATCTCAGCAAACATTTTTTCACCCAATCTTGATGATTCTTTCAGGTAATGATCAGTACACCAAAACCACTTGGCTCACCAAATTTCGTTCTTCTAGGTTAAACCGTTCGTTTGCAGTAACCGTTTTCATTTTTAGGTTTCACTCTGTTTTCTCCTATAGGGATACATGCATTTGGAACTCTAAATCAAACACGGTTTGTGCTAGCTCTTTGAAACTTGAAACCAGAAAGCAGTTTCAAGTTCTGTCTCTATGATATGTTTGCTGTTGATGTAGCCCTAAGCAGAGACTGGCGAAAATCACTTTCATGGAAAGGGGTTGCCAAGCTTCCCAAAAACTACGAATTGCCTGAAATCTCAGCAACATTTTTTCACCCAATCTTGATGATTTTTTCAGGTAATGATCAGTACACCAAAACAACTTGGCTCACCAAATTTCGTTCTTCTAGGTTAAACCGATCCTTTGCAGTAACCGTTTTCATTTTTAGGTTTCACTGTTTTCTCCTATAGGGATAAATGTATTTGGAACTCTAAATCAAACACGGTTTGTGCTAGCTCTTTGAAACTTGACACAATAAAGCAGTTGCAAGTTCTATCTCTATGGTTTGTTTTCTGTTGATGTAGCCCTAAGCAGAGACTGGCAAAAATCACTTTCATGGAAAGGGGTTGCCAAGCTTCCAGAAAACTACGAGTTGCCCGAAATCTCAGCAAACATTTTTTCACCCAATCTTGATGATTCTTTCAGGTAATGATCAGTACACCAAAACCACTTCGCTCACCAAATTTCGTTCTTCTAGGTTAAACCGTTCGTTTGCAGTAACCGTTTTCAATTTTAGGTTTCACTCTGTTTTCTCCTATAGGGATACATGTATTTGGATCTCTAAATCAAACACGGTTTGGCTAGCCTTTTGAAACTAGACACAATAAAGAAGTTTCAAGTTCTATCACTATGGATTGTTTGCTGTTGATGTAGCCCTAAGCAGAGACTGGCGAAAATCTCTTTCATGGAAAGGGGTTGCCAAGCTTCCAAAAAACTACGAGTTGCCTGAAATCTCAGCAAACATTTTTTCTTTCAATCTTGATGATTCTTTCAGGTAATGATAAGTACACCAAAACCACTTGGCTCACCAAATTTTGTTCTTCTAGGTTAAACCGTTCGTTTGCAGTAACCGTTTTCATTTTTAGGTTTCACTCCGTTTTCTCCTATAGGGATACATGTATTTGGAACTCTAAATCAAACACGGTTTGTGCTAGCTCTTTGAAACTTGCCACAAAAAAGCAGTTTCAAGTTCTATCTCTATGGTTTGTTTGCTGTTGATGTAGCCCTAAGCAGAGACTGGCGAAAATCCCTTTCATGGAAAGGGGTTGCCAAGCTTCCAAAAAACTACGAGTTGCCTGAAATCTCAGCAAACATTTTTTCACCCAATCTTGATGATTCTTTCAGGTAATGATCAGTACACCAAAACCACTTGGCTCACCAAATTTCGTTCTTCTAGGTTAAATCGTTCGTTTGCAGTAACTGTTTTCATTTTTAGGTTTAACTCTGTTTTCTCCTATAGGGATACATGTATTTGGAACTCTAAATGAAACACGGTTTGTGCTAGCTCTTTGAAACTTGCCACAATAAAGCAGTTTCAAGTTCTATCTCTATGGTTTGTTTGCTGTTGATGTAGCTCTAAGCAGAGACTGGCGAAAATCACTTTCATGGAAAGGGGTTGCCAAGCTTCCAAAAAACTACGAGTTGCCTGAAATCTCAGCAAACATTTTTTCACCCAATCTTGATCATTCTTTCAGGTAATGATCAGTACAGCAAAACCACTTGGCTCACCAAATTTTGTTCTTCTAGGTTAAACCGTTCGTTTGCAGTAACCGTTTTCATTTTTAGGTTTCACTCTGTTTTCTCCTATAGGGATACATGTATTTGGAACTCTAAATCAAACACGGTTTGTGCTAGCCTTTTGAAACTTGACACAATAAAGAAGTTTCAAGTTCTATCTCTATGGTTTGTTTGCTTTCGATGTAGCCCTAAGCAGAGACTGGCGAAAATCACTTTCATAGAAAGGGGTTGCCAAGCTTCCAAAAAACTACGAGTTGCATGAAATCTCAGCAAACATTTTTTCACCCAATCGTGATGATTCTTTCAGGTAATGATCAGTACTCCAAAACCACTTGGCTCACCAAATTTCGTTCTTCTAGGTTAAACCGTTCGTTTGCAGTAACCGTTTTCATTTTTAGGTTTCACTCTGTTTTCTCCTATAGGGATACATGTATTTGAAACTCTAAATCAAACACGGTTTGTGCTAGATCTTTGAAACTTGCCACAATAAAGCAGTTTCAAGTTCTATCTCTATGGTTTGTTTGCTGTTGATGTAGCCCTAAGCAAAGACTGGCGAAAATCACTTTCATGGAAAGGGGTTGCCAAGCTTCCAAAAAACTACGAGTTGCCTGAAATCTCAGCAAACATATTTTCACCCAAACTTGATGATTCTTTCAGGTAATGATTAATACAGCAAAACCACTTGGCTCACCAAATTTCGTTCTTCTAGGTTAAACCGTTCGTTTGCAGTAACCGTTTTCATTTTTAGGTTTCACTCTGTTTTCTCCTATAGGGATACATGTATTTGGATCTCTAAATCAAACACGGTTTGTGCTAGCCTTTTGAAACTTGACACAATAAAGCAGTTTCAAGTTCTATCTCTATGGTTTGTTTTCTGTTCATGTAGCCCTAAGCAGAGACTGGCGAAAATCACTTTCATGGAAAGGGGTTGCCAAGCTTCCAAAAAACTACGAGTTGCCTGAAATCTCAG